>NW_021619559.1:0-4166 GCF_004785775.1 Grammomys surdaster | reverse complement strand
ACTCTGTGTAGCCCAGGCTGCCCTCAGACTCATGGCAGACTTCCTGTCTCAGCCTCTGTAGCACTGGCTATACAAGCTCACTTTTGTTCACTCTTAATCTGTGCAGCATTAGTGGACTCAATGACTTTTCTTCACTTTTCCTCAGTGGCTAGGACTGAAGGTAATTGTTAGGATAGCTGTGATTTATGTACATTTTGACTACTGAAGGCTCCAAGCCTAAAGATCATTCTTGTTTTTGTTTGTTTTTTGTTTTTTTGTGGTTTTTTTTTTTAACGAGTCTGGATTTGATATATGTTCACAACAGAAACATTCCAAGTATAGAACAGATATAGCTCTAATGGAATTCTGTGTGGTGATGTCGTTTCTCCACAGATCCAATACACATTTAAGCAGGTATTTGGCACGCATAACACCCAGAAAGAAGTCTTTGATGTGGTAGCTAATCCCTTGGGAGAGGACCACATTCATGGAAAAAATGGTATGATTCTTGGAGTTTTGTTGAACTCCCTGTTTCAACTTGTGATGAAACTTTGTGATGTTTATATATTTGGCTTGAGATTGAATTCATCTTTAACTCATTAGAGTGATGTTCTTTTTTGTGGTTTATTAATTTTAGTGTTTTAAATACAATGAGATGTTCTGTGGGACTTTAAGATTATAACTCATTGTTACTTGCTACACTGTAGGACTTCTGTTTACGTATGGCGTGACAGGAAGTGGAAAGACGTACACCATGACAGTGTCTCCAGGGTCCGGGGTCCGGAGGCCTGCTTCCTCATTGTTTGCAAATGATCTCTGAAAGCATAGGGTCATTTCAAGGAAAATGTTACATATGTACAATTTCGTTGGTTTGTGACTGTTACTATAGACACAGGACTGGGACATGGATGGATGCTGTACTGAGGAAGGACAAAGACAATGGGACTGCTTTGACTCTTACACGTGGTGGTGGGCATGTTGGCTGCGGGCCTGTGGTTGGCAGCGCTTGGGTAGTATAAACCAGAGGATCAAGCGCTGTCTCATGCCCTTTCCCCAGGTTTAAGTGTTAACGTGCATCCTATTTTTAAATGTTCCTATTCTTTAAGTAAAGTTCTTATTTTCAAGTATTTTTTGCCTCTCTCTTAGACGTTTAAGTCTAATCATAGGAACAGCATGGAGATACAGCCTGAAGTTGATGCCTTGTTGGAACGGCAGAAAAGAGAAGCCATGCCCATTCCAAAGAGCCACTCTAGCAAGTGAGTAGGTGACTCAGGGCGGGTGGAATTCTGTCCTACAGTTTCTGTAGATCTGGAGAAGAAGGTAAATACGAATTAGAAAAGTTGGTCTTACAACTGACTTTTGTGAGGTCAGAATTGAGGCGGCACATTCTTGACTGCTCAGGTATTTTATCTAGTTTAAGGAGGATATGTCTGTGAATGAGAGGAAGGTGAATTCCTGTGTTGTGCATCTTGAGGACCTAGGGTGTCCTTGACCCACCTTGAATCTGAATAACATTGCTTTATGATTTCAACTTTATGTGACAGAGCTTTTGTCAGACTTTTCAGGTTTCACTCTGATATCGTCTCAATTAGGTTTCTA
The DNA here is from genome assembly GCF_004785775.1 of Grammomys surdaster. Taxonomy (NCBI): domain Eukaryota; kingdom Metazoa; phylum Chordata; class Mammalia; order Rodentia; family Muridae; genus Grammomys; species Grammomys surdaster. Next base: position 2,588 of record NW_021619559.1, on the reverse strand, counting down.
TTGCTGTGATAAAATATATTACTGAACAGGGAAGCAGCTTGAGGAGGAAGGGATTTATTTTATCTTTCACTTCCAAGTAACAGTCCATCACTGAGAGAAGACAAGGCAGGAACTCAAGGCAGGAGTTGATGCAGAAGCCCTGGAGGGCGCTATTTTCTGGTTTGCTCCCATGGCTTGCTCAGCTTACTTTCCTATACAACCCAGGGCCACCTGCCCAGGGTTGGTACTACACACATCAATCATTAATGAAGAAAATGGTAGACAGACTTACCTGTTGGTCAGTTTATTAGAGGCAGGTATTTTCTCCAATTGAAAGCCCCTTTTCCCAAAGACTCCAGCTTGTGTCAAGTTGACATAGAACCACCCAAGACAGCCGTTATCTACTTTCTATCCTAACTCATAGTGGGTAAATTTTGAAGTAAGGGAATCTGTTTTCTTGTTGTAGGCAACAAGCAGATTCATAGTTTGCACATATAATAGACGTACAAGAATTCTGCAAAGCAGGAGAAGTTGATGAGGACAGTGTCTATGGTGTCCTCATCTCTTTCATTGAAATCTATAATGATTACATATATGATATGCTGGAAGAAGAACAGTTTGATCCCATAAAGCCCAAGTAAGTACTGAAGAGTGTCTCCTGTCAACCTAGAAAACTACCCTCAGCAAGCCATGGTTACTTATACAAATGGGGATAATGCTTGCATTTGTTTTCAGGGTGTACAGAAATAATAATCAGATAGTCATGTTGGATGAATAACTTTCTTCCATTTTCCTTGTTGTTACTGTTGTTGTTGTTTTGAGACAAGAGTTTCTCTGTGTAGGCCTGGCTGTCCGGATACTCGTAGAGAGATCCAATGGCCTCTAGCTCCTGAGTGCTAGGATTAAAGGCGTGAGCCATCACTGCCTGGCAATCCTTAGACTGTAACAGTATCAGGAAACCAGAGGGTTGAGACATAGAAAGTAACCTGAAAATCATGCAAATTGCTTTTGAAAATTTAGTCTTAGGTTTGAGACAAATCTCAGTTTTATAGGTACTGTTGCGGTACCTTTCAAAACCCTGACAGTGCTGGGAGTCTGTAGTCTTTTTGGCTGTCTGTGTCCTGGTGATCTTTATGGAATTGATGCTTGTCTGAACACATAATTCTTACCTCACCCATTGCTGATTAGTGTAAAGCCATATTGCACTACCATTCTGCCAGAAGTAAATGCTACTCCTTAGGTATCGCTGGGTCTTGCCTTGCAGAATGTGAAGACCAGTTACCATGTAGCTTTACAAAAGTGGCTCTCTTTGTTCCAGAGCTGACAAAAAAATTTGTGTCAAATGACGAGTCCACTGTGGGTGCTTTTATTCTTCAGCTAAAGGCTGGTCTTGCATGCTGTGTTTACTGCAGCCAGTTAGAATGTAAATAGTATGGAGCCCTTTGTCTTGCATATAACATTTGTGTATATGTATGTATGTGTAAATGTGTAAATGGACATTACTGTGGGAACAGCTGGATCTAGAAAACCATTAAGCTACAAACAGACTCATGTCCACTAATGTTGGTGGGCTCACTAATACGAAAAATACATGAACTCTGGTTGAGCATATACTTGATAAAGAATTTCTGTGGCTTTTACTGAGTTGCATTTCAAAAAAGGATATTATATCCTAGCTAGGCCCCCATGTGGTGACATTTTGTGGGGGATCTTATGTAAATTTACATAATTAAAGAATGGATGTCTTAGGAGCATGCTTATTTTCTTTTTTTTCTTTCTTTCTTTTTTTAAAATTAGTAACTCTTTTTATAAGTTTTTGGTTTTTAGAGACAGGGTTTCTCTGTGTAGTCCTGGCTGTCCTGGAACTCACTCTGTAGACCAGGCTGGCCTCGAACTCGTAAATCTGCCTGCCTCTGCCTCCCAAGTGCTGGGATTAAAGGCATGCACCACCACTGCCCGGCCTGATGCTTATGTTCTTACACTTGCCTTTTGCCATCTGGATCTCCTTAGTGCTACCAGCCCTGTCTCTGACTGGGCCCTGTCATTCCTATTATCTTGGTTGTGTCAGAACTGTGTGGGGTGGATGTTACTACTGGGGTTAGAGCTGGGGCCTGGGATCTGCTCAGTGCTCGGGCCCAGACTGGAAGGAACCAGTGCTCTGGGCCAGGAGTGAATTCCTGGGTCCCAGTGGGGCCCAGTTACTCCCTGTTTGCGGTGGGTGTTGCTATCTACTTACCTATGGTACTACCCAGGTTAGAGCTCCTGGGAGGCCTGCTTCCTCTGGGTTTTGTGAAACTGGGTGCAGAGCTGTCTCCCGGGATCTGCTCAGTGCTCGGGCTCAGACTGCAAGGCAGGAACATGCTTGTGCTGTCTGACCATGCAGTGCCGCTGTCATAATACCCAGGAAGGCCCTTACTGGGTGTCAGCACTACACTTGTGGACTATCCAGCTTTTAGAACCATGAGAACTTAAGGAAAACTGGGGATGTGCTCAGTGGTCCAGCACTTGGCTAGCGTGCATATGAGGCTCTGGGTTCTGTTAGCAAGCAGAGGAGCAAGGGGATATTGTGTTGCTTGGCACTTAACCTTACTCTGAATGGAAGACTGTTG
>NW_021619558.1:0-1556 GCF_004785775.1 Grammomys surdaster | reverse complement strand
TTCACTGAGGGTCATCTGGTCTCTTACATAAAGAGCTTGGGTTTCACCTTTCAGCTCTAGTTTCTGTGTGACCATAAGCTCCTGCCAATAGTACTCCACCTTTGCTGCTCCTCCTTGTGGTCATCCCGTTTTACTGGACTCTCAAATACACCCAGTTCTTCTGCTTCCACCAGGCAGCACTTTCACCATGAGCCTCTCCTATGCAGTCTTCAAGGTACAAATCCTCAACTACATTATATAACCCCTTTCAGTCCTTGGGCTTCAACAGGCACTGAAGCAGCAATTTCCCCAATGGTCCTACCTATCCATTCACAGTAGCAGGCCTCAACTGCTCTTCAGGATCCCTTAATTCCTTCAGTACAACATGGAAGATTCCTACAAATTATCTGGCTTCCTGCAGGAGGTATATCTCTGGAACACAGCTTCTTGGTGCTCTCATAAAATACTTCCAATATATTATACCTCAACGATGACATTTTCTAAGTCACTGGCAATTTCTTAGCTCAAACTAACTTGATTCAGGTGTCTAAGAAAACACTACTATTCTGGATTCTAAAGCCATAGCAACATGCCCAAAACTTCCAAGTTCTATTAGTTGTTGGTCCTGGAACACAGCCCCTATTTCAATGGCGTGTATCCCAGCAACCTAGTCTCAATGGTTTGCTCACTGCCTAAGTATTGCTGTCATGGAACATGATCTGTAGACTAACCTTGAAACCAGAGATCTGCTTGTCTCACACACTTGATTTGTGTACCACCTTGCTTGGAACTAATCTTTTCTTTAACTTTACCAAATAAAGAACACTATTCTTTTCTTTCTATGTTCTTGGTTATCCTTGAACTCAGAAATTACCTTGCCTCTCTCTCGGGATTAAAGTTGTATACTATCATGCATAAACACAAAGCTTTTCAGAGCCAGTATTCTCAAGATCTCTATCCAAATTACTGTAATACCACTGCATGATTTGGACCAAAACCCTCTGTTTTCTAGCCTATGATCTGGATCTCTGATTTTTCTCCCATTTATGGATTTTAATTCACAACATTTGCAGTCATGTTAACAACTGACATCAACCATCCCCATCCATCTCTTGGCCATTTGAATCAGAATCTTATCTTCATTTGTCCAAATGAAAAAAAAAATAACTGCAGCATTAAAAGGCCTTTATGACAAAAACCATCCCTTTCTCAACTGAAAATCTACAAAGAGAATCCCTAGCTGGGCAGGATATTTCCCCCTGGTCAATTCTAAGTTTCTTATATTTAGTATCTTTGGATACATGATTTAACACCCTTCTACTTCCTGATACCCTGTTGTGAACACTATGTTTGAACCCCTTCATTTTGGGCTTTTTTTTTCCATTTTACTCTACTTCTTCAAATGTTTCCAATGAGAGTGAACAACAGAACAAAGTCTAATTTAGGTCTCTTTGAGGCTCTCTTTATAAATTGAATTAATTTACATCTCTTTAAATTACTGTCCATAATACTCTGAAGACAAGCGCACTTAGAAGCCCCATTCTTCACCAAAATAACAAAAGATATTTTCTAAGTCT
>NW_021619557.1:0-1136 GCF_004785775.1 Grammomys surdaster | reverse complement strand
ATTATGAAAAAAGAGAAATTTGTATTGAAAATTCATAAAAAATAGAAAATTGATAAGGAAACCTTGATTTATAAAGGAATGTGATTTAAAACAAATTTTCTTGATAAAAGTGAACATTTACTTTGAGAAAAATTCATAAAACTGAAAAATGTGTTGAGAAAACTAGTGAAAAGTCACACAAGAAGACGGTCATATATGAACACCCAATGTATAGACGCTGCCCTATGGCTGAATCTTTTCTTATTATCAACTGAAAATGTGTAACTACAATGAAGAAATTCAATATATTCTCATTTATTATTGCATAACATAATAGATTACAATAATATATTAATATTGCTATATAATGAATTAATATATAATAGTATATAGTATAATAAGATAAAATATGATAAATTTTACCTAGTCTTATTTATTATTGGATACTTTATTGACATTTCATTTACCTTTACTTTTCAGAAAAAAGTTACGCTCTGAAAATGTATGATTGCCATGAACAAATTTAATATATTGGTTTTTATTATTGGATTATTTATAGAATGTATCATAATAATATATGAATATTAACATATAATATAATATATATTATATATTAATATAATATGCAATATCACTACATTATATATTACTTTTTGTATTATATATTATTATATTATATTATATATTAAGTATTATATAATATATATAAGTACAAATATATTGTATAATATATAATATAAAATAACAATATATTTATATATTATAGTATAAAATATAATATTCACATAAAATATTTTAATAAATATATTAACGTAATAATATTATATTGTTTTACACATAGTATAATATATATTATACGTTTAAAATATAGAATATTTTATATGAAAAATACAGAATATACATAATACACTATATAGTACATTCATATATTAATAAATAATATTAATATAGAATTTAGTATATCAATATATAACATATTAAGATAATTATTTTACATTAGATAACATAGTGTAATATGATATATGTAATATGCTATAATTTATTTTATATGTTTTATATTATATATTTTTTTACATGTATTTATTTTTACATATATACATGTAAAAATATATGTATAAAATCAAATTCCCTCCAACTAATCCCACCATATCAGGCCA
>NW_021619556.1:0-2717 GCF_004785775.1 Grammomys surdaster | reverse complement strand
GAATTGCAGATGTTTCCTACCACCTTGGGGGTTACAGTTTTTGGAGTCTGAGTTGAATTTGCAGAATTCCAAGGTGAGAGGAGAGAAGTCTCTAGAGTCAGAGCTACAGGTTTATTTTGAGATCCTCTCAACCCTTGCTTCTTGTGACAGCCACACTGAGTTATCATCTGTCCTTCACATGGGTACAGTAACATTCAGCCACATACCTACACTAAAGAAATAAATGTAATAAAAGTATTTGAGTGCACTCTGGCTGTACAGACTTGTTTGTAGGACCTAATTTATTTAATCTTCTGATGTATCAACTTTATTATGAAGGTGCTGGCCAGCAAAGGGGAAACTGAAGGACAAGCTGGATGCTGAGAACCGGACCCTTTTCCCTCTGGTTGTTAGCCTAAGCCCACTAACTAGAAGTTTTTCTGACCTTCCTTTTAAGGATTTTTCTAACTTCCTTGAAAGAAAAGATTCAAGAGTATATTTTACCACAAGGGGTCTGCAGAAATTCCCTTTAATTCCAGCTCTCAGGAGGCAGAAGCAGGCTGATATCAGAAAGAGGGGAAGTCTGTGGACCAGGGTCAAATTAAAAATAATGCTTAGGGTAGAGACCCAGTTCCACCTTGGGAGTTACAGTGTCTTGAGTCTGAGTTGAATCTGCAGAACTGTAAGGAAGGGTCACTGGAGTCGGAGCTACTGATTTATTTTGAAATCCTCTCAAATCCTTGCTTTTTGTGACCACCACATCGAGTTATCATCTGACCCCCACGTGTGTATCATAATATTCATTCACATACCTACAATAAGTAAATAAATAAATAATAAATAAATAGTGAGTTGTAAACGGGTCAAAGATCATGATGAGACCATGTTTCAAAAAAATAAAATCAAACGTAATGAAATAATAATAAAAATACAATTCAGCATTTGGAATACTGTGGAAGAACAAGGATAATCATTTCAAATGCTGACACGAGATTTTTTTTTCTTTATATTTCCTAATCAGATTAGTCTGGGAATGCTGTTCATGAAATTCCTGAGATGCTGTTATTGAGATCTCAGTTTGTAATTACTGACTCGGCCTCCATTTCAGAGGAGTACATTCCCTGCTGACACTTTCTCTTTCTCAAATTTTCAGATATTGAGGTCAACTTTTTTTTTTCCTCTTAATAGTTGACTGCACCTGGAAGCTGAATTTAATAGATGAGATCAGAAGGTAAGGTGGAAGGGAGTAAATCTGGTGTAAAAGTCACTGACAAACTCAGATTCATTGTTTGACTGTGCTCACAGCCAGTGCTCTGGGAAACTGCTATGTGTGTGCACAGAAAGTACTTATTAGCTACAGAGCAGTTGGTCTCCAAGTGTGATCTAGGATCAGTAGAGTGTCACCCAGCAAGCAGCGAAATATACAACTGCAGATTTCTTCCAGACCTGATCCTGGAATGGAACAGGTCCCAGGACTCAGTAGGTTTCCAGTGAGCCCTCCAGGTAATTCTGGGTCCCCTTGCTTTGAGAAGGATCACCACTGGCAAGGCTCCTCCCACCATTTGTAGACAGAGCTGGCATTGAAAAGGGCTCTGCCTATTAGGAATATGAGTCATGGTAACTGACAGATTTACTAAAGAGTCATGTGATTCCTGGTTGACCTTGCCACTTCCAAACTCTGTGACCTGAAACAGATCCCCTAACTGTTCAAGGACCCAGCTTAATGAACCTATTGTTAATCTCCACATTGTGGGGACCTTAAAAAGGATAGTTGCTTCAAGAGTGGTTGAAATCTCAGCCTTCTCTCAGCCTCCCTGCTTGGCTTATCAGTCCAAACACTGTGAATGTAATTAAACAAGTTGAGCATGTTTTAGTTTCATAATCCACATTGAAACTTGGCATGGAGTCTGGTCAGGCTTCATAACCACCAGGAGCACATGGCCTCCATTCTCCCCACTGGCTCCTACTGGGTCCCTTCTCCATTCTTTCTATTTTCTTGTCTGGTCTGAAGAATCAGGCATGGACACACAGATTCTGGGTAATTTGCCTTAGTTTGTGACTCTGGGTATGGGTTCTGTTTCTCCTTAGGACTCTCTGTGTATCAAGCTAAGTCCTTAGTACAGCTGTTTCTACCTCTGTAGCCCTAGATACTTTTAGGAGCTTCTAGCTCTCATAGGTGTGTGGATCACTAGAACTTAGATAGAAAATATGACTGTGAACAACACCCTGCCTCTGAAACAGATGTCTAGAAGCTATTGTAAACAAGCAGATTTGGTAGAAAATTGTCAGGCTGAATAGTCATAGACCTTGTAGATAGGTAACCTTGGTGGATTGTACCAACTTAAATAAGGACAAGAAAATCATAGGTGGAGTCATAGTGATCTGTCCCCTGAACCTTAACCCAGTTGACACTCTGTTCTGGAAGGTATCTCTTCTACCCCTGAACACCTAAACTCCTGTGGCACCCCCTTCCCCACATCCTGAATTTTTGTGTATATAAACCCTGTGTGAAAAAAGTAAAAATTATGGTTTGATCAGCCTATAGACAAGCCCGGTTTCTTTGCATTTGCCCGTTGTTTTTCCTCCATTCTCTCTTAACTGACCTTCCTAGAACCCATTTAATGCCCTGCTGGACAGGACAAGATGGATCCAGAAAAGTCGAGTGTGTGTGGCTGTATGGTGGCCCAGAGCACATCAGTAGTTCCCCTGGCTTCTACCAGCTAGATGCCAGCAAGCAG
>NW_021619555.1:0-3826 GCF_004785775.1 Grammomys surdaster | reverse complement strand
GAATCTTCGCGGTCCACAGGCTGCACCAGGCGGTTGGTGACGGTGTCACAAAGGGCCAATGTTGTACTTACCAATTTTCTATATTTAAAAGAATTTTCATTAACAATTTCTCATTTTTCGTAATTTTTTTGGTTTTGTCATTTTTCTATTCATTTTGTTATTATATTCTCAAGTTTACACTTTTTTTTCTCAAATCTTCACTAGCTTTTCTCAACAATGTCTTCAAAACGATTTCTTCTGAAAAAATGGAACATTTACTGGAAAAGAAAATTGAAAAAATTGAAAACGTTGTTGAAAAAAACTAGTGAAAATTTGAGAAAATTGATAAGGAAAACATTGGATATGAAATGGAATATGATTCAAAACAATTTTTCTGATAAAATTGAACATTTACTTGGAAAAAAATTGATCAAATTGAAATCGTTCAAAAAACTAGTGAAAAATTAAGAAAAATAGTGAAAACTTGAGAAAAAATACAAAACGAACAGAAAACATTAATTAAACATGACAAACCGAAAAGTTATGAAAAGAAGAAATTTCTAACAGAAATTCTTTTTTTTTTTTTTTTTTTTTTGGTTTTTGGAGACAGGGTTTCTCTGTGTAGCCCTGGCTGTCCTGGAACTCACTCTGTAGACCAGGGTGGCCTCGAACTCAGAAATCCACCTGCCTCTGCCTCCCAAGTGCTGGGATTTAAGGTGTGTGCCACCACCGCCCGGTTCTAACAGAAATTCTTAACAAAATAGAAAGTTGATAAGGAAAACATTTGATTTGAAAAGGGATGGTATTTGAAACATTTTTTTTTCTGATAAAATTGAACATTTACTTGGAAAAATTTGTTAAAATTGAAAACATTGTTGAAAGAACTAGTGAAACATTAAGAAAAATAGTGAAAACTTGAGGAAGAAAAAAAACCAAAACAAACAGAAAGCTTTAATTAAACAGATGACAAATCCAAAAAATTACCAGAAACGAGAAATTTGTAACAAAAATTCTTAACAAAATAGAAAATGAGTTACCCAGACCCAATTCTCATATGGGTGGCATCCTTTGTTATCACTTTTGAACATCTAATCAATAAAACGTGATATCCAAGAATAGCGCGCTTTTTCAAGCACACGTCAGAATTCACGTGTAGGATAAAATACTCTATCATCAAAATACACGTGTTATATGAAATAGTCTAACGTCAGAATGTTCGTTTCTTTGTTCTTTTTCACCCAAATTTAGGACGTTAACTTCTAAATGTGGTTTAAAATTATATTTAAATAATTTCAAATAATCTTAACTTTATTTTGCACTTTAACTTCTAAATGTATTTCTAAATAATTTAAAAATAATTTTTAAATAGTTTTAAATAGAATTAAATAATTTTAAATAATTTCTATGTCAATGTCTGCCATGACACATAAAATCATAAACCATCATCTTATTTTTTAACTTTTCACATTGTTCTTTCATCAGATATAAGATCTGAAGAAGTAAAATTTCACTTTCAGTGATAATATATTCCTGACTCCCATAATATCAACTGATTATACATTGGTAACTATATATTATATATTATACTCTAAGGAAATAATATTTCACACACACACATATATATGTATATATATATATATATATGAAATAACATACATGCTTATCAAACTTTCTTATGTGAATAGCCCCACCTAAAAAATAAATCAATATTGCTCAATAATAAATTCGTTACTATGAGTAACGAATTTATTAGTGATCAATATTTACATATAAATTTATATTTCATACATATAAATGTATATTACATATCGTATATGTATACTATATAAATTATATATAAATATATGTAGATGTATTAATTATAGTAGATAATAGGCATGAATGTAATATAAACTTAAATAAACATATATTATGAATGTATATTACATATTATGTGTATATATAATTAATATGCATAATATGTAATAATTATAGTTTTTCACTAATATTTATTGACAATATATTCTTTCCTCATAAAATATATACTAATTAGTTTATAAGTTTTATAGTATATATTATATTATGAAGAAATAATATTTCACATATATATATATATATATATATATATACATATATACATATAATAAACATAAATGCTTATCAAAATGGCTTAGGTGAATGGTCCCAACCTAAAAAAACTCAATACTTATCGATAATAGATTCATTACTCATATATTATTTCACATTTATTGATATATATCAGTAAACATATATATTTATATTAGATATGAAAATATATCATATATTGTAATTATGTACATAAGTACATATTTTTATAAGTTAGATATAAATATACAATCTATATTTACAAATATATATAAATAAATATATACATGTGCATATATTATAAACACATTATACAATCCTATATAAATATACATTATTTATATATCATATATATTTTACATATGTAATTAGCATATATAACATATATTGATTACAGCTTTCAGTCACATTTATCAATAATATATTCCTTACTCCTACCTATCATACTTATGGGTTATACTTTTACATATTATATTTTATACCCATATATTCCCCAGCTGCCTCCATCTTGAATTCACTTCCGTTCTTTCTCTCATTTGGAAACCAGGTTTCTCAGCCACAAAAATCTAATGGAACCCAGGTCAAGGTTAAAAGCTGAAGTAAAATCAATATAAAAAATAATCAATATAAACAATGTAATCCACATAACCAATATAATCAATATGAAAAATAAACACAACAGACTGAGAAGAGTTCCAATTGCATGAAGTTCTGCCTCTCTTCCAATGGTGAAAATCTACATCCCTTATGTTTAAATAATCATATAGGCACAATATGTGAAACATTATTGAACTATCCAATAATAAAAAAAGACATGTTGAATTTCTTCATTGCCATTACTCATTTTCAGATGAAAATTGTTACTGAAATGTAAATGTAATGTAAATATAATATCCAATAATTAATAGATAAGGATATTTTAACTTATGTCATATCATATTATATTATATTTAATATTAGTATATAATAACATATTATATATTAATATTAATGCATATTATAGTGTATAACATTTACATAATATTATCCAATAATAAATAAAATATATTCGTATTGGCCATTATACGTTTTCAGGTTGAATTTTTTTTAATTGTAGATGTAACGTAAATAAAATATCCAATAATAAATGAAAATATCATATTATATTAAATATATCATAGTATATTTAATATTGCATTATTATTATAAATTAATATATTATATACTAATATTAATATATCAGTATGCTCTATTGTATAGAGTGTATTATACGATTTAAAAAAGGATATATTAAATTTGTTCATGGCAATGATCCATTTTAAGATTGTTATCTTAGTATATTAATATATTTATATATTTATATAATATATTATATATTATTATGATATTATTATATATTATTACATATTATTATAAATTATTATATATTATTAATGTATTACTATATATTGATAAGTATATATAATATATGATGTGTATTATATTATATATTATATAAGCCATATAATATATTATACACTTATATATAATATGTACTTATATATATTATATAACACTTAATATATAATATAATAATATAATAATATAATACAAAAAGTAATATATAATGTAATGATATTGCATATTATATTAATATATATAATATATATTATATTATATGTTAATATTCATATATTATTATGATACATTCTATATATTATCCAATAATAAAAAACAATATATTAAATTTGTTCATGGCAATCATACATTTTCAGATCTTAACTTTTTTCTGAAAAGTAAAGGT
>NW_021619554.1:0-3563 GCF_004785775.1 Grammomys surdaster | reverse complement strand
GATTGCATTGAATCTGTAGATTGCTTTTGGCAAGATGGCCATTTTTACTATATTGATACTGCCAATCCATGAGCATGGGAGATCTTTCCATCTTGAATTTCTTTCTTCAGAGACTTGAAGTTCTTTTCATACAGATCTTTCACTTGCTTGGTTAGATTCACACCAAGGTATTTGTATTACTTGTGACTATGTGAAGGGTGTCATTTCTCTAATTTCTTTCTCAGCCTGTTTATCCTTTGAGTAGAGAAAGGCTACTGATTTGTTTGAGTTGATTTTATAACCAGCCACTTTGCTGAAGTTGTTTATCAGGTTTAGGAGTTCTCTGGTGGAAGTTTTGGGGTCACTTAAGTATACTATCATATCATCTGCAAATAGTGATATTTTGACTTCTTCCTTTCCTATTTGTATCCCTTTGACTTCCACTTGTTGTCTAATTGCTCTGGCTAGAACTTTCAGTATTATATTGAATAGGTAGGAAGTGAGTGAACAGCCTTATCTAGTCCCTGATTTTAGTGGGATTGCTTCAAGTTTCTCTCCATTTAGTTTGATGATGGTGACTGGCTTGCTGTATATTGCTTTTATTATGTTTAGGTATGGGCCTTGAATTCCTGATCTTTCCAGGACTTTACTATGAAGGGATGCTGAATTTTGTCTAATGCTTTCTCAGCATCTAGGGAGATGATCATGTGGTTTTTTTTTCTTTGAGTTTATTTATATAGTGGACTACTTTGATGGATTTCCATATGTTGAACCATCCCTGCATTCCTGGGATAAAGCCTACTTGATCATGATGGATGATTGTTTTGATGTGTTCTTGGATTTGGTTTGTGAGAATTTAATGAGTATTTTTGCATTGATATTCATAAGGGAGTTTGGTCTGAAGTTCTCTTTGTTGTGTCTTTGTGTGATTTAGGTATGAGTGTGATTGTGGCTTCATAGAATGAATTGTGTAGTGTTCCTTCTGTTTCTACTTTGTGGAATAGTTTGAAGAGAACTGGTATTAGGTCTTCTTTGAATGTCTGATAGAATTCTGCACTAAAACCATCTGGTCCTGGGCATCTTTAAGTGGGGAGACTTTTAATGACTGTTGCTACTTCATTAGGGGATTAGGGACTGTCTAGATGGTTTATCTAATCCTGATTTAACTTTGGTACTTGGTATCTGTCTAGAAAACTGTCCATTTCATCCAAATTTTCCGGTTTTGTTGAGTATAGGTTTTTGTAGTAGGATCTGATAATTTTTTGAATTTCCTCAGTTTTTGTTGTTATGTCTCCCTTTTAAGTTCTGATTTTATTAATTTTAATACTGTCTCTGTGCCCTCTGGTCAGTCGGACTAAGGGTTTATCTTTCTTGTTTGTTTTCTCAAAGAACCAGCTCCTGTTTTTTTTTTTTTCTTGTTTGTTTGTTTCTACTTGGTTGATTTCAGCCCTGAGTTTGATTATTTCCTGCCATCTACTCTTCTTGGGTGCTTTTGCTTATTTTTGTTCTAGGGCTTTCAGGTGTGCTGTCAAGTTGCTAGTGTATGCTCTCTTCAGTTTCTTTCTGTAGGCACTTAGTGCTATGAGTTTTCCTCTTAGCACTGCTTTCATTGTGTTCCATAAGTTTTGGTATGACGAGACTTCATTTTCATTAAATTCTAAACAGTCTTTAATTTCGTTCTTCATTTTTTTTAAAAATTTTTTATTGGATGTTTTATTTACATTTCATATGTTGTCCCCTTATCCCATCCCCCACCCACCCAGGAACCCCTATCCCCTCACCCCTCCTCCTTCTTTACTGTGGATGTAACCCCTACCTACCCCCCCCACTCCCACCTCCCCATCCTCAAAATTCCCACCCCCTGGGGCATCCAGCCTTCATGAGGTCAAGGATCTCCTCTTCCACCTATGCCCAGCAGGGCCCTCCACTCTTACATATTCAGCTGAAGCCCTTGATCCCTCCCTAAGTGCTCCTAGGCTGGTGGTTTAGACCCTGGGAGCTGTGGTTGGTTGGTATTGTTGCTCTCCTCATGGGGCCACAAACCCTTTTAGCTCCAATGGCCTTCACTCTGACTCCTCCATTGGGAACCCCAATATCAGTTCAATGGCTAGTTGTGAGCATCTGCCTCTGAATATGTCAGACTCTTGAAGACCTCTGAGGAGACATCCATATCAGGCTCTTATCAGCATGCACTTCCTGACTTCCACATCAGCATCTACCTTTGGTGACTGCACATGGGATAGATACTCAGGTGGAATGGTCTTCAGATTGCCCCTCCTTCAGTTTCTGTCCCTCACTTTGACTCCATATTTGCTCCCTTGAGTATTTTGTTGCTCCTTCTAAGAAGGACCGAATCACCCTCACTTGGTCTTCCTTCTTTATGAGCTTCCTGTGGCCTGTGAGTTGCATCTTGGGCATTTCAAGGTTCTAGGCTAATATCCAATAATCAGTGAGTGAATACCATGTGTGTTCTTTTGTGATTGGCTTACCTCACTCAGGATGATAATTTTTAGTTCCATCCATTTACCTAGGAAACTCTCAAATTCATTGATTTTAATAGCTGAGTAATACTCCATTGTGTAACCATACCACATTTTTTGAATCCATTCCTCAGTTGAAGGACATCTGGGTTCTTTCCAGCTCCTGGCTATTATAAATAAGGCTGCTATGAACATAGTTGAGCATATGTCCTTATTATATGTTCGAGCACCTTCTGGGTATATGCCTAGGAGTGGTATAGCTGGATCCTCGGGTAATGCTATGTCCAATTTTCTGAGGAACCGCCACACTGATTTCCAAAGTGGTTGCACCATCTTGCAGTCCCACCAACAATGGAGGAGTGTTCCTCTTTCTCCACACCCTCGCCAGCATCTACTATCACCTGAGTTTTTAATCTTAGCCATTCTGACTGGTGTGAGATGGAATCTCAGGGTTGTTTTGATTTGCATTTCCCTGACGACTAAGGATGCTGAACATTTCTTTAGATGCTTCTAGGCCATTCGAGTTTCTTCCGTTGAAAATTCTTTGTTAAGCTCTATACCCCATTTTTTAATAGGGTAATTTGGTTGTCTGGAGTCTAATTTCTTGAGTTCTTTGTATATATTGGATATTAGCCCTCTATCAGATGAAGGATTGGTAACGATCTTTTCCCAATTTGTTGGTTGTCGTTTTGTCCTATTGACAGTGTCCTTTGCCTTACAGAAACTTTGCAATTTTATGAAGTCCCATTTGTCAATTCTCGATCTCAGAGCATATGCCATTGGAGTTCTGTTCAGGAACTTTTCCCCTGTGCCCAAGTATTCGAGGCTTTTCCCCACCTTCTCTTCTATTAGTTTCAGTGTATCTGGTTTTATGTGGAGGTCCTTTATCCACTTAGACTTGAGCTTTCTACAAGGGGATAAGAATGGATCAATTTTCATTCTTCTACATGTTGTCTTCCAGTTGAACCAGCACCATTTGTTGAAAATGCTGTCCTTTTTCCACTGGACAGTTTTAGCTCCTTTGTCAAAGATCAAGTGACCATAGGAGTGTGGGTTCATTTCTGGGTCTTCAATTCTATTCCATTGATCTTCCTGCCTGTCTCT
>NW_021619553.1:0-1563 GCF_004785775.1 Grammomys surdaster | reverse complement strand
TGGGAAGACAGATTTCAAAAAGCAAAGGTCTGGTTTCTGTAAGTTCTGAACATTGCATTGCACATTCAATTTTGCCTGATAAATTTGACAAATTGTTTTGAAACTGGTAGATCGGAGGCGATAGGGATTATCCTTCAACAATATTTGATTAAAATCCTTTTACTTTTCCACTGCCACCAGCCACAATGAATGAAGTGATCCAGGGAAATTCCAGGGTACAAAAGAAGTCACTGCGATGCAGAGGTTTCATAAGTGTGCATGGTGGTGTACAGGGGGGTAAGGCAGATTCTGCATTGTGTGCCATAATCCACACAGCAGGAAGCAGACATTAAATTATTCCTTGATGATTGTTTTGTGTGTGGGCTCAATGGGCCTGGGTTTTGGTGAGATAACAAGGATGCATGACAAATGTATGTATTCTCACACATTTGGACATAGTACCTAAACCCAAGCAACCCCGTTATACAGAGTTCTAAAAGTGACAGAATTGCCTAGGATCGCAGCCATTTTCTCAGTATATTTTCCATTCACTTGAAATTATCATTGAGCTGTATCAGAATTCTCATGCTCATTCCAGTTATATTCATGGTGGCCTAAATATGAGAGTAGCCTCAATGATCATTTGTTGAGGACAAGCTGGGTGCCTCAGGAGGACATTGTGCTAAAGGAATGAAGACAATAGCAATGGTTAAAGGATTATGCACTCTCACAGCCAGTGCTGTATTGGTCAGAAAACAGCATTTAATTACAGCTTAAGCAGTGTCAACCCACTTCTTTCCCCGATCTCATTTTAATCTTTAGTGCACTCTTAATGTCAGATGATATAAGAGCTGCAGCCATCTTGTCTACACTGCAGGTAGCAGTAGAAAACTCAGGGCAGACAGCACAGACTCGAGCTGAAGCAGTCACCTTCAAAGGATTCTTCTTACGTTTATTTAGAACATTATGTGGAGAAGAGAAATGAAATATCAAGCTTTCTGTAGCAAGAGTTGTTATAGAGATGAGAAGCAAATGTGCTATTATAGTATACTGTAAAAATGCAGAAAGTGGCTTTATTTGGACGGCATGAGAGCTTCTGCCAATGAGTCATACTGCATGAAAAAGTAAAACTGAGGTTAAGAAACAGACTGACCATTTTGTATCGATTTAAATAATGACTATAAATTACAGTTAAACAAAAAAGTAATAGTGTTAGATACGTGACTCATCTCTTTGTTTTCTCTGAATTAAATAACCTGTTTTAGATGGTAATACTTTTATTTTTGCTTTGAAGAATGTACCACTTTGTTTAATGTATTATATAATTAATGTAGCAATTCAGTATAGCATCCTATCTTTATTTTTATTATTTGAATAGTTATTCAAACATTAGTTTTTCTTGAAAAGAAATAAGAGTATTCCTTTGGAATGAAATGAGCAGAAAACTCTGTAATTCCACATTCCAAACTAGTGGAAGCTGACACAAGAAAATGATCTGCTTTTGTTTCCATTTATGATATGTGTTTTACATTGCTGGAAGCAGAACTTCTGCTTTCACAGATCTACACTGGGTCCAAGAATGAC
>NW_021619552.1:0-1500 GCF_004785775.1 Grammomys surdaster | reverse complement strand
TCTCTGCTGAGGACCAACCAGGCAATCCAGGTAGGGGAAGGGGGGTCCAATGGCAGGCTAGTGGTCCTGGGTTCTATAAGAAAGTGGGCTGAACAAGCCATGAGGAGCATGACAGCCAGCATCATCCCTCCATGGCCTCTACATCAGCTACACCTCCAGGTTCCTGCCCTGTTTGAGTTTCTGCCCTCATTGCTTTTGATACCAAACTGTTAACTCTGAGTAAAAAAACAACCAACCAAACCAGACACCCAAACAACCAACCAACCAAACAAACAAACCATCTTCTCCCCAAGGTGCTTTGATCACATTGTTTCATTGGAATAATAGCAAACCTCACTAAGTTTAAAGAAAGACTTTTCTATTTCTAATATGTTAGACTTTTTAATCTTTTTATGATGTATTACTTAAAAATTTACAAATGAAACATCACACACCAAATTCATCAGACTCAATATGCATCACAATCACCATTCTGAAGAGATTGAGAGTAGATTTTACACTTTCGTTTGGAAGTTTCATGGAAATTGCACTGTCTCTGTAAACTGCTTTTGTTAACATAGGCATCTTAGCAGCATTGATCCTTCCAATCCATGAGCGAGCATGGGTGGCCTTTGATTGTTTAATGTCTTCTCTCTAAGTGTTCCCTTCTTCCAGTGTTTTACAGTTCTCATTGTTAAGGCCTTTTGCTTCCTTGGTTATGTTTCTTCTATGTGTGTGTTTTGTTTTGTTGTCATTGGAAGTGGACTTGTTTCCCTGGTCTCTTTCTCAGTCTGTTTTACGTTGGCGTGTGGGTTAAGTTTGTATCCTATCACTCTGCTGAGTGTGTTTATGAACGCTAAGGGTTTTTGTTTTTCGTTATTTTTAAATTGCATTTATTTCTTTTGGCTGTGCGTGTATGGGCACTGTGTGTTACCATAGGCATGGGAGGTCAGAGGTTAACTTGCAAGAGCTAGTTCCACCATGTATTGAACACCCCGCCCCCTCCCCCAGGTACTGAACTCAGGCCATCGAGCTTAGTAACAGGTGGCTTTGGTCACTGATCACTCTCGATGGACCACACAATAGGATCTCTTATGTGTATAATATATCATCTGCAAATAAAGATGTTTGATCCTGCCTTTCCTATTCGTATCACGTTAGGTTACTTCCTCTTTGTCGCTGGAATGGAGACTCAGCCACTACACTGAGCAGTAGTGGACAGAGTGGACGTACTTACATTGTTTCTGATCTTAGTGGAAATGCTTGAGCTGGTTTTTTTTCCGCTTAGCATGTGCTGATTATAGGTTTGTCACACATGCCTTTCATTATGCTCCCTCCTTTCCTAGTCTCTTCAAGGCTTTCCTCATGAATGGACGTTGGGTTTTGTTAAAAAGCCCCTCTTGCATCTATTGAAATGACTATGTCATTTTTCCCAAGTCCATTTATGTGGCGTATGACACTCATTTCTTTGTGCGTGTTGAATTATCTTTGCACTCTCGGGGTGAAGTCAGCTTGATTGTG
>NW_021619551.1:15799-20061 GCF_004785775.1 Grammomys surdaster | reverse complement strand
TTGAGTTTGTTTTCAGTTCGGCCTAACAATCTTTATTTTCCTCCAAGTGGAGATGCTTTTCTCCCAGCCTCTTTCTGGACTACCTTTCCCTTGCTCTTCAGTTCGCAGCTCGGCAGACAGCTCTCTCATATCTCCATTGTCTCTAGGCCCTTTGCGCTCCTCCACTCTGAAGGACCTTTAGAACCCAGGGCCATTAGAATCTCGCCATTGCTAGACTGTTGCTAGGGCGGTTGTTCTGAAGACTTCTGAGAGGACCAACCTTCCGCATCCTAGTGAGGGAATAAAGTTGGTGCCAGCATCGCCCGGGGGTGCGTCACTGGACTGGTGACTACTGATACTTCAGCTTTATTTATTTCTTTTATCCATGGACTAATACTGACGACTATTGATTATTCATGTTCATTTATTTCTGATTTACTATTATCGACGAATGGTGAATAGTGATTATTCAGGCTCATTATTTCTGACTTACTATTATCTATGACTGATGACTATTGATACTTCAGTTTTATTTATTTCTGATTTCCCATGATCTATGACTGATGACTATTGATTATTCATGTTCATTTATTACTGACTTACTATTATCTATGACAGATGACTATTGATATTTCCGCTTTATGTATTTCTGATTTCCTATTAACTATGACTAATGACTTTTGGTTATTCATGTTCATTTATTTCTCCTTTATTCTTATCCACTAACCGTGAATATTAATTATTAATGTTCATTTATTTCTGACTTACTATTATCTATGACTGATGACTATTGATATTTCATCTTTATTTATTTCTGATTTCTTATTAGTTATGACTGATGACTATTGATTATTCATGTTCATTTTTTTCACATTTACCATTAACCACGAATGGTGAATATTGATTATTCATGTTCATTTATTTCTGGTTAAATATTATCAACGATGGTGATTATTGTTTATTCATTTTCATTTATTTCTGACTTACTATTATCTATCACTAATGAATATTGATATTTCAGCTTTGTTTATTTCTGATTTCCTATTAACTATGTCTGATGAATATTGATTATTTAGGTAATTTTTTTTTCAGATTTACCATTATCCACGAAGGGTGAATATTCAGTATTCATGTTCATTTATTTCAAATTTACTATTATCAGCGATTGGTGATTATTGATTATTCATGTTCATTTATTTCTGAATTACTATTACCTTCGACTGATGACTATTGACACTTCAGCTTTATTTATTTCTGATATCAAATTAACTTTAACTGATGACTATTGGTTATTCATGTTTATTTATTTCTGATTTACTGTCATCCACAAATCGTGAATATTGATTATTCATGTTAATTTATCTCTGACTTACTATTATTTATGATTGATTACTTTTGATAATTCAGCTTTATTTATTTCTGATTTCCCATGAACTCTGACTTATGACTATTGTTTATTGATGTTCATTTTTTTCTGATTAACTTTAATCCACGAAAGGTGAATATTGATTATTCATGTTCATTTATTTCTGACTTACTATTATCTATGACTGATGACTATTGATATTTCAGCTTTATTTATTTCTGACTTCCCATGAACTCTGACTGATGACTATTGATTATTCATGTTCATTTATTTCTGATTAACTATTATCCACGAATTCTGAATATTGATTATTCATGTTTATTTATTTATGACTTACTATTATCCATGACTGATGACTATTGATACTTCATCTTTATTTATTTCTGATTTTCATGAACTATGACTGATGACTATTGATTGTTGAAGTTCATTTATTTCTGATTTACTATTATCCACCAATGGTGAATATTGATTATTCATATTCATTTATTTCTGACTTATTATTATCTATGACTCATGACTATTGATAATTCATTTTTATTTTTTTCTGGTTTACTATTAACTATGACTGATGACTGTTTATTATTCATGTTCATTTATATCTCATTTCCTATTATCCAAGAATGGTGAATATTGATTATTCCTGTTCATTTATTTCTGACTTACTATTATCTATGACTGATGACTATTGATACTTCAGTTTCATTTATTTCTGACTTCCCATTAACTATGACTGATGACTATTGATTATTCATGTTCATTTATTCCTGATTTACTATTATCCACGAATTGTGAATACTGATTATTCATGTTCATTTATTTCTGATTTACTATTATCAACTATTGGTGAATATTGATTATTCCTGTTCATTTATTTCTGACTTGCTATTATCTATGACGGATGATTATTGATATTATAGCTTTATTTATTTCTGTTTACTCTTAAATATTACTGATGACTATTGATTATTCATGTTCATTAATATCTGATTTCCTATTATCCAGGAATGGTGAATATTGTTTATTCTTGTTCATTTATTTCTGAATTACTATTATCTATGACTGATGACTATTGATATTTCATCTCTGTTTGTTTCTGATTTCCTATTAATTATGACTGATGACTATTGATTATTAATGTTCATTTATTTCTGACTTACTATTATCTATGACTGATGACTTTTGATACTTCAGCTTTATTTATTTCTGACTTCCCATGAACTCTGACTGATGACTATTGATTATTCATGTTCATTTATTTCTGATTTACTATTATCCATGAATGGTGAATATTGATTGTTGCTGTTCATTTATTTCTGACTTACTATTATCTATGACTGATGACTATTTTTTTTAGTTGTTTTTTGTTTTGTTTTGTTTTTTATTTTTTTGGATGATATAGAATGTTTATATATATACATACACACACACATACACTCACATATATATTCTTGCTTTCACCACTTCACCCACTGGGCTCCAACCACACCGCTTTGCCATTCTCTCTTTTCTTCTCTGTTCTTCTTTGTATTTCTTTCTTGTGTCCTCCCACTAAGAGTTCGAACTCATGATCCCCCTCCTGTCTCAGTCTCTCAAGTGCTGGATTACAGTGGTTTTGCCTTGTCTGTCCTGGGATCTTGCTCTTTATACTAGGCTGGCCTTGAACTCACGGGGAAGATCCAGCCTGCCCCGGCATGCCTCCAATCCCAGCACTCGGGAAGCAGAGGCAGGTAAATCTTTAAGTTTGAGGCCAGCCTTGTCTGCAATGTGGGTTCCAGGACAGCTAGTCCTACACAGAAAAATCCCCATCTTGAAAAAAAAATTTTTAAAGGTTTTTCCCCCTCTTTTAGTAGAATCGTCTCAACGCCATTTATTTTGGCCGAACCTTTTTCCAGCGACTAGTAACACCATTCCCATTATAAAACAAGTTCCCTTGAGTTTGTTTTCAGTTCAGCCTAACAATCTTTATTTTCCTCCAAGCGGAGATGCTTTTCTCCGAGCCTCTTTATGGATTACCTTTCCCTTGCCATTCAGTTCGCAGCTCGGCAGACAGCTCTCTCATATCTCCATTGTCTCTTGGCCCTTTGTGCTCCTCAACTCTGAAGGGCCTGTAGAACCCAGGGCCATTAGAAT
Source organism: Grammomys surdaster (assembly GCF_004785775.1). NCBI lineage: Eukaryota > Metazoa > Chordata > Mammalia > Rodentia > Muridae > Grammomys > Grammomys surdaster. Next base: position 16,583 of record NW_021619551.1, on the reverse strand, counting down.
CTCGCCATTGCTATACTGTTGCTAGGGCAGTTGTGGTGGAGACTTCTGAGAGGACCAACCTTCAGTGTTCTAGTGACAGAATAAAGTTGGCGCCAGCGTCACCAGGGAATGCGTCACTCGACTGATGACAATTGATTTTTCAGCTTTAAAAATTTCTTTTTATACATGGACTAATACTGATGACTATTGATTATTCATGTTCATTTATTTCTGATTTACTCTTATCCACGAATGTTGAATAGTGATTATTCATGTTAATTATTTCTGACTTAATATTATCCTTGACTGATGACTATTGATATTTCAGTTTTATTTACTTCTATTTCCCATGAACTATGACTGATGACTGTTGATTATTCATGTTCATTTATTTCTGATTAACTGTTATCGACGAATGGTGAATATTGTTTATTCCTGTTCATTTATTTCTGACTTACTATTATCTATGACTGATGACTATTGATATTTCAGCTTTATGTATTTCTGATTTACTATTAAGTATGACTGATGACTATTGATCATTCATGTTCATTTATTTCTGACTTACTCTTATCTATGACTGATGATTATTGATATATCAGCTTCCTTTATTTCTGATTTCCTATTAACTATGACTGATGAATATTGATTATTCATGTTCATTTATTTCTGATTTACTATTATCCACGAAGGTTGAATATTGATTATTCCTGTTCATTTATTTCTGACTTACTATTATATATGACTTATGACTATTCATACTTCAGCTTTATTTATTTCTGATTTACTATTTACTATGAATGAT
>NW_021619551.1:0-15789 GCF_004785775.1 Grammomys surdaster | reverse complement strand
ATTATCTATGACTGATGACTATTGATACTTCAGCTTTATTTATTTCTGATTTCCCATGAACTATGACTGATGACTATTGATTATTCATGTTCATTTATTTCTGATTTACTATTATCAACGAATATGAATATGATTATTCATGTTAATTTATTTCTGACTTACTATTATCTATGACTGATGACTCTTGATATTTCAGCTTTATTTTTTTCTGGTTTATAATTAACTATGACTGGTGACTATTGATTATTCATGTTCATTTATTTCTGTTTTATTATTATCCACGAATGCTGAATATTGATTATTCCTGTTCCTTTGTTTCTGAATTCCTATTGTCTATGACTGATGACTATTGATATTTCAGATTTATTTATTTCTGAATTCCTCTTAACTATTAATGATGACTTTTGGTTATTCATGTTCATTTATTTCTGTTTTGCTATTATCTACGAATCGTGAATGTTGATTATTCTGTTCATTTATTTCTGATTTACTATTGTCTATGACTGATGATTCATGATACTTTAGTTTTATTTCTGATTTCCCATGAATTATGACTGATGACTTTTGATTAATCATGTTTTTTTTCTGATTTACTATTATCCACTAATGTTGAATATGGGTTATTCATTCCCATTTATTTCAGACTTACTATAATCTATGACTGATGACAATAGATATTTCAGCTTTATTTGTATCTGATTTAATATGAACTTTGAAAGATCACTATTGATTACTCATGTTCATTTATTTCTGATTTACTATTATCCATGAATGGTGAATATTGATATTCCTGTTCATTTATTTATGACTTACTATTATCTATGACTGATGACTATTGTTATTTCAGCTTTGTTTATTTCTCATTTTCTGTTAACTATGACTGATGACTATTGATTACCCATGTTCATTTTTTGCAGATTTACCATTATCCACGAATGTTGAATTCATGTTCATTTATTTCTGACTTACTATTATCTATGACTGATGACTATTGATATTTCCGCTTTGTTTATTTCTGATTTCCTATTAACTATGACTAATGACTTTTGGTTATTCATGTTAATTTTTTTCGGCTGTACTATTATCCACGAATCGTGAATATTGATTATTCAGTTCATTTATTTCTGACTTAATATTATTTATGACTCCTGTCTTTTGATATTTCAGCTTTATTCGTTTCTGATTTCCCATGAACTATGACTGATGACTATTGATTATTCATGTTCATTTATACCTGATTAACTTTGATTATTCATGTTCATTTATACCTGATTAACTATTATCCACGAATGGTGAATATTGTTTATTCCTGTGCATTTTTTTCTGACTTACTATTATCTATGACTGATGACTATTGATACTTCAGCTTTAATTATTTCTGGTTTCCTATTAATTATGCATGGTGACTATCGATTATCCCTGTTCATTTATTTCTGACTTACTGTTACCTATGAATGATGACTAATGATATTTCAGCTTTATATATTTCTGATTTACTATGAACTATGACTGATGAGTGTTTATTATTCATGTTCCTTTATTTCTGATTTAGTGTTATCCACAAATGGTGAATATTGATTATTTATGTTCGTTTATTTCTGACTTACTATTATTTATGATAGATGACATTTGATACTTCAGGTTTATTTATTTCTGATTTCCCATGAACTATGACTGATGACTATTGATTATTGAAGTTCATTTATTTCTGATTTCCTATTATCCACGAATGGTGAATATTTATTATTTCTATTAATTTATTTCTGACTTACTCTTATCTATGACTGATGACTATTGATATTTCAGCTTTATTTATTTCTGATTTCCTATTAACTATGACTTATGACTATAAATTATTCATGCTCATTTTTTTCAGATTTACCATTATCCACGAATGGTGAATACTGATTATTCATGTTCATTTATTTCTGATTTACTATTATCCACGAATGCTGAATATTGATTATTCATGTTCATTTATTTCTAACCTACTATTATCTATGACTGATGACTATTTATATTTCAGCTTTATTTTTTTCTAGTTTACAATTAACTGTGACTCCTGACTAAAGATTATTGATGTTCATTTATATCTGATTTACTATAATCCACGATCGTGAATATTGATTATTCCTGTTCATTTATTTCTGACTTACTCTTATCTATGACTCATGACTATTGATATTTCAGCTTTATTTATTTCTGATTTCCTATTAATTATGACTGATGACTATTGATTATTCATGTTCATTTTTTTCAGATTTACCATTATCCACGATGGTGAATATTGATTATTCGTGATCATTTATTTCTGATTTACTATTATCAATGATTGGTGATTATTGATCATGTTCATTTATTTCTGACTTACTATTATCTACGACTGATGACTATTGATATTTAAGCTTTGTTTATTTCTGATATCCAATTAACTTTGACTGATGATTATTGGTCGTTCAAGTTCATTTCTGATTTAGTATTATCCACAAATCGTGAATATTAATTATTCATGTTCATTTGTTTCTTACTTACTATTATTTATTTATTTATTTATTTTAAAGATTTATTTATTTATTATTTATGAATACACTGTAGCTGTCTTCAGACACACCAGAAGAGGGCATCAGATCTCATTACAGATGATTGTGAGCCACCATGTGGTTGCTGGGATTTGAACTCAGTACCTCTGGAAGTGCAGTCAGTGCTCTTAACCACTGAGCCATCTCTCCAGCCCCACTTACTATTATTTATGATTGATGACTTTTGATACTTCAGTTTTATTTATTTCTACTTTCCCATGAACTCTGACTGATGACTATTGTTTATTCGTGTTCTTTTTATTCTGATTAACTATTATCCACAAATATTTAACATTGATTATTCCTGTTCATTTATTTCTAACTTACTATTATCTATGACTGATGACTATTTATATTTCAGCTTTTTATATTTCTGATTTACTATTAAGTGTGAATGATGACTATTGATTATTCATGTTCATTTATTGCTGATTAACAGTTATCCACGAATTCTGAATATTGAGTATTCATGTTCATTTATTTCTGACTTACTATTTTCCATGATTGATGACTATTGATATTTCAGCTTTGTTTTCTTCTTGTTTATTATTAACTATGCTGATGACTATTGATTATTCATGTTCAATTATATGTGATTTCCTATTATCCCCGAATGGTGAATATTGATAATTCCTGTTCAATTATTTGTGACTTACTTTTATGTATGACTGATGACTATTGATATTTCTGCTTTGTTTATTTCTGATTTCCTATTAAATATGACTGATTAATATTGATTATTCATGTTATTTTTTTCAGATTTGCCATTATTCACGAATGGTGAATATTGATTATCCATGTTCATTTAATTCTGATTTAGTATTATCAACAATTGTTGAATATTGATTATTCCTGTTCATTTATTTCTGACTTACTATTATCTATAACTAATGACTATTGATACTTCAGCTTTATTTATTTCTGAGTTCCCATGAACTATGACTGATGACTATTGATTATTCATGTTCATTTTTTTCTGATTTACTTTTATCCACGAATGGTGAATATTGATTATTCCTGTTCATTTATTTCTGACTTACTATTATCTATGACTGATGACTTTTTTTTTTAGTTATTTTGTTTTTTTTTTTGTTTTTTGTTTGTTTATTATTTTGGATGCTGTATAATATATATATATATATATATATATATATATATATATATATTAGAATATATACATACACACACACACACACACTCACATATATATTCTTGTTTTTACCACTTCACCCACTGGGCTCCAACCACACCACTTTGCCATTCTCTCTTTTCTTCTCTGTTCTTCTTTGTATTTCTTTCTTGTGTCCTCCCACTAAGAGCTGGAACTCATGATCCTCCTCCTGTCTCGGTCTCTCAAGTGCTGGATTACAGTGGTTTTGCCTTGTCTGTCCTGGGAACTTGCTCTGTATACTAGGCTGGCTTTGAACTCATGGGGAAGATCCATCCTGCCCCTGCATGCCTCCAATCCCAGCACTCGGGAAGCAGAGGCAGGTAAATCTTTAAGTTTGAGGCCAGCCTTGTCTGCAATGTGGGTTCCAGGATAGCTAGTCCTACACAGAGAATCCCTATCTTGAAAAAAAGATTTTAAAGGTTTTTCCCCCTCTTTTAGTAGAATCGTCTCAACGCCATTTATTTTGGCCGATCCTTTTTCCAGCGACTAGTAACGCCATTCCCATTATAAAACAAGTTCCCTTGAGTTTGTTTTCAGTTCGGCCTAACAATCTTTATTTTCCTCCAAGCGGAGATGCTTTTCTCCCAGCCTCTTTCTGGACTACCTTTCCCTTACTTTTCAGTTCGCAGCTCGGCAGACAGCTCTCTCATATCTCCATTGTCTCTAGGCCCTTTGCGCTCCACGACTCTGAAGGGCCTGTAGAACCAGGGCCATTAGAATCTGGCCGTTGCTAGACTGTTGCTAGGGCGGTTGCCGTGGAGACTTCTGAGAGGACCAACCTTCGGTGTCCTAGTGATGGAATAAAGTTGGTGCCAGCATCACCAGGGGGTGCGTCACTCGACTGATGACTATTGATTTTTCAGCTTTATGTATTTCTTTTGATCCATGGACTACTACTGATGACTATTGATTATTCAAGTTCATTCTTGTTCTGATTTACTATTATCCACGAATGGTGAATAGTGATAATTCAGGTTCATTATTTCTGACTTACTCTTATCTATGACTGATGAGTATTGATATTTCAGCGTTTTTTATTTCTGATTTCCTATTATCTATAACTGATGACTATTGGTTATTCATGTGGATTTATTTCTGATTTACTATTATCCATGAATCATGAATATTGATTATTCCTGTTTATTTATTTCAGATTTACTATTATCTATGAGTGATGACTCTTGATATTTCAGCTTTATTTATTTCTGATTTCCTATTTACTATGACTGATGTGTTTTTTTTCTCATGTTCATTTATTTCTGATTTACTATTATCCACGAATCGTGAATATTGATTATTCATGTTCATTCATTTCTGACTTACTGTTTTTTTATGATTGATGACTATTGATATTTCAGCTTTATTTATTTCTGATTAACTAGTAATTATGACTGATGACTATTGACTATTCATGTTAATTTATTACTAATTAACTATTATCCATGAATTATCAACGTTGATTATTCATGTTCATTTATTTCTGACTTACTATTATCTATGACTGATGACTATTGATATTTCAGGTTCATTTTTTTCTGATTTACTATTAAATATTACTGATGACTATTGATTATTCATGTTCATTTATATCTGATTTCCTATTATCCATTAAATGTGAATATTGATTATTCATGTTTACTTATTTCTGATTTATTATCATCAACAATTAGTGAATATTGATTATTCATGTTCATTTATTTTTGACTTAGTATTATCTATGACTGATGACTATTGATATTTCAACTTTTTTTTCTGGTTTACAATTAACTATGACTCATGACAATTGATTATTCATGTTCATTTATATATGATTTACTATTATAAACGATTGTGAATATTGACTATTCCTCTTCATTTATTTCTGTCTTACTCTTATCTACGACTGATGACTATTGATATTTCAGCTTTATTTATTTCTGATTTCCTTTTAACTATGAGTGATGACTATTGATTATTCATGTTCATTTTTTTAAGATTTACCATTATTCACGAATGGTGAATATGGATTATTCATGATCATTTATTTCTGATTTATTTTTATCAACGATTGATGAATATTCCTAACAAAATAGAAAAATGAATTACCCAGACCCAATTCTCATATGGGGCTGAGACTTGATATATCTTTTTTATTCCAAGAAGACTAGGCTTGATGCCTGCCAGAAAGATTAGTAAAACAAATAGACACTTCCACAAAGCCAGGCCAAATATACATAAATAACAATTGACATCCAGGGAAGAGAGATCTCCCTGAGAATTCCCTTCTTTTATCATTTCCAGATAAAAAGGGGCCACCCATGGTGTTTGCTGTGGGAGGATCTAATCCCAATGCTGGCCCCTGGGCTTGCACTCCTCAGAACTTCAAGGAGCCATTGAGAAGGACATGGAACAGCTAAAATCTGGTATCACTAATCTGGAATAATTCCTCATTTCGTTGTCTGAAAGGCTCCCCCCAAAACAAAGGGACCTGGATCTGCATTTCCTTCAGCAAGGGGGACTCTGTGCTGCCCTCAAGGAGGAATGCTGTCTTATACTGACCATGCCGGGGTAGTTAGAGAAAGTATAACCAACGTCAGACAGAGATTAAAATGGCAAGAGAAACAGTGAGAACAAGAAGAAGGGTGGCTTAAAAACTGGTTCTCTGTATATATAATGTAATATTATGCATATATATGCATATATGTATATATATGTATATATAATGTAATATAATGTAATATATAATATATAATGTAACATTATATATTACATATACTACATATATATTCTCTCTATATATACATATACAACATATATATTATATAATATATGTATATGTATATATGTATATATAATGTAATATTATGCAATATATAATATATAATGTAACATTATATATTACATATACTATATATATATATATAACATATATAATACATATTGTATAATATACAATGTAATATTATATAATATATATAAATATATATTGTAAATATATCTCATATGTATTATACAGTTAATTATTATGTATAATATGTACACATACTTTTCACTCACATTTATTGATAAGAGATTTTTCATATAATACATAATGTTTTTCAGTTTTATAAATTATATATTATACTTTAAAGAAATAATATTTCGCATATATATACATATATGAAACAACGTACATGCATATCAGTTTGGCTTAGGTGGGTGGCATCCTTTGTTATCGCTTTTGAACATCTAATCAATAAAACGTGATATCCAAGAATAGCGCGCTTTTTCAAGCACACTTCAGAGTTCACGTGTAGTATAAAATACTCTATCATCAAAATAAAGTGTTATATGAAATAGTATAACGTCCGAATGTTCGTTTCTTCGTTTTTTTCACCCAAATTTAGGACGTTAACTTCTAAATGTGGTTTAAAATTATATTTAAATAATTTCAAATAATCTTAATTTTATTTTGCACCTTAACTTCTAAATGTATTTCTAAGTAATTTAAAAATAATTTTTAAATAATTTTAAATAGAATTAAATAATTTTAAATAATTTTATGTCAATGTCTTCCATGACGCATAAAATCATAAACCATCATCTTATTTTTTAACTTTTCACATTGTTCTTTCATCAGATAGAAGATCTGAAGAAGTAAAATTTCACGTTAAGTGATAATATATTCCTGACTCCCATAATATCAACTGATTATACTTTGGCAACTATATATTATATATTATATTCTAAGGAAATAATATTTCACACACACACACACACACACACATATATGTACATATATATATATATATATATATATATATATCAAATAACATACATGCTAATGAAATTTTCTTATGTGGATAGCCCCACCTAAAAAATAAATCAATATTGCTCAATAATAAATTCGTTAACGAATTTATTATTGACGAATATTTGTATATAAATTAATATTTCATACATATAAATGTATATTATATATCGTATATGTATATTATATAAATTATATATAAATATATGTAAATTTATTGATTTTAATAGATAATAGGCATGAATGTAATATAAAGATAAATAAAAATATATTATGAATGTATATTACATATTATGTGTATATATAATTAATATACATAATATGTAATAATTATAGTTTTTCACTAATATTTATTGACAATATATTCTTTCCTCATAAAATATATACTAATTATAGTTTTATAAGTTTTATAATATATTTTATATTATGAAGAAATAATAGTTCACATATATATATAATAAACATACATGCTTATCAAAATGGCTTAGGTGAATAGTCCCAACCTAAAAAAACTCAATACTTATCGATAATAGATTCATTACTCATATATTATTTCACTTTTATTGATATATATCAGTAAACATATATATTTATATTACATATGAAAATATATCATATATTGTAATTATGTACATAAGTACATATTTTTATAAGTTAGATATTAATATATAACATATATTTACAAATATATAAATAAATATATACATATGCATATATTATAAACACATTATACAATCCTATATAAATATACATTATTTATCTATCATATATTTTACATATGTAATTAGCATGTATATCATATATTGATTACAGCTTTCAGTCACATTTATCGATAATATATTCCTTACTCCTATCATACTTATGGGTTATACTTTTACATATTATATTTTATACCCATATTTCCCAGCTGCCTCCATCTTGAATTCACTTCCTGTATTTCTCTCGTTTGGAAATCAGGTTTCTCAGACAAAAAAATCTAATGGAAACCAGGTCAAAGTTGAAAGCTGAAGTGAAATCAATATAAAAAATAATATAAACATAACCAATATAATCAATATGAAAAATAAACACAACAGAGTGAGAAGAGTTCCAATTGCATGAAGTTCTGCCTCTCTTCCAATGGTGAAAATCTCCATCCCTTATGTTTAAATAATCATATAGGCATAATATGCGAAACGTTATTGAACTATCCAATAATAAAAAAGACATATTGAATTTCTTCATTGCCATTACTCATTTTCAGATGAAAATTTGTTACTGATATGTAAATGTAATATAAATATAATATCCAACAATTAATAGATAAGGATATTTTAACTTATGTCATATCATATTATATTTAACATTATTATATAATAGCATATTATATAATAATATTAAAGCATATTATAGTGTATAACATTTGCATAATATTATCCAATAATAAATAAAATATATTCGCATTGGTCATTATCCGTTTTCAGGTTGAATTTTTTTAAATTGTAAATGTAACATAAATAAAATATCCAATAATAAATGAAGGTATCATATTATATTAAATATATCATAGTATATTTAATATTACATTGTTATTATAAATTAATATATTATATAATAATATTAATATATCAGTATGCTCTATTGTATAGAGTGTATTTTACGATTTAAAAAAGGATATATTAAATTTGTTCATGGCAATGATCCATTTTAAGATTGTTATCTTAATATATTAATATATATTACATATTATTATAATATTATAATATTATAATATTATATTATATATATTAATATATTAGTATATATTATTAATTGTATATAATATATAATGTGTATTATATTATATATTGTATATACCATATAATATTATATACTTGCATATAATATATATTTATATATATTAAATAATACTTAATATATAATATAATAATATATAATACAAAAAGTAATGTATAATGTAATGATATTGTATATTATATTAATATATAATATATATTGTATAATATGTTAATATTCATATATTATTATGATACATTCTATATGTTATCCAATAATAAAAAACAATATATTAAATTTGTTCATGGCAATCATACATATTCAGATCTTTACTTTTCTGAAAAGTAAAGGTAAATGATATGTCAATAAAGTATCCGATAATAAATAAGACTAGGTAAAATTTATCATATTTTATCATATTATACTATATACTATTATATATTAATTCATTATATAGCAACATTAATATATTATTGTAAGCTATTATATTATCCAATAATAAATGAGAATATATTGAATTTCTTCATGGCTGTTACGCAGTTTCAGTTGATAATAAGATAAGCTTCAGCCATAGGACAGCGTCTATACATTGGGTGTTCATATATGACCGTCTTCTTGTATGACTTCTCATTGATTTTGATTCCTTTTATTAATACAGAAAATAAAAAGATAAATAGTGAATAAATGATTGACAATTATTCACAAATAACTGCGAATACTGATCCAGCATCCACCACTGATGATCAATATCTGTGATCAATACTCTATTAGCTACAGGTCAGGGTTCACTCTATTTATTATTATTATTCCTGTTATTATTTTACTCATCAAATTTTTTTTTATTCTTTGTTTTCTTGACTGGGATGGTGAGCAGGTGTCGCCTCAAGGGTATGACGTCGTGAGCGTGACATCGAGCATGTGACGTCACGGACGCGACATGAGAACGAATCATGGGTATGGTATCACGGGTCTGACACGGGTGTGACACCACGGGAGTGAAATCGCGGGGGTGACATTGCGGGGGTGACATCACGGAGGTGACATCACGTGTATCACGTGTGTGACATCACGGGTGTGGCATGAATGATGTGAAATCACGAGTGTGGAATCGCAGCTGTGACATCATGGCTATGACATCACGTTGAGACATCATGGGTATGACATCGTGGGTATGACATCACATGTATGACATCATGGGTATGACATGGTAAGAATCATGGATATGACATCACGAGTATGACATCATGAGTGTGACATCACGGTTATGACATCAGGCTGTGACATCATGGGTATAACATCTCGGATGTAACATCACGGGTATGACATCATGGGTATGACATGAGTATGATATGGTAAGAATCATGGATGTGACATCATGAGTATGACATCATGGCAATGACATCATGGGTATGAAATCATGTTGTGACATCATGGGTATGATATCAGGGGTTGACATCATGTGTATGACATGGGTATGATATGGTAAGAATCAAGGATGTGACATCATAAGTATGACATCATGAGTGTGACATCATGGCTATGACATCATGGCTATGGCATCATGGCTATGGCATCTTGGGTATGACATCACGGTCATGACATCATGGGTATGACATCAGGGGTTGACATCATGGGTATGACATCAGGGGTTGAAATCATGAGTATGACATCATGGGTATGACATCATGTTGTGACATCATGGGTATGAGGTATGACATCATGGGTGTGTCATCATGGGTGTGACATCACGTTGTGACATCACGGGTATGGTGTCATGGGTATGACATCATGCTGTGACATCACGGGTATGACATCACGCTGTGACATCACGGACATGACATCACGAGGTATCTCTGGGAAGGCGGACGTCTTCCACAACTGACACAGGAAGAGAATCCACACTCCCCTATAGCAGGCGAGCAGATAGTGAGTCATGGCAGTGACATTATAATCGATAGATATGAATATACATCTATTAATATCTATATGTGTGTTCTATAGCCTATATAATGTAATGTATATTATATAACAATATAGTATGTGATATAATGTTGACTCTTAATATGTTAATAATTATTATATTAATCAATATTATATACTGATATAATCAATTGTATATTGATTATATCAAATATTATAATGATCAATATTATATTTTGATATGATTATATTATATGGTAATGTATATAGTGTAATATATAGAACCATACATATAAAATATGGTACAAACTATGTATATGACACACTACACAATAGGGTAAAATATATTAATATAACATCAATATATATCTTAATATATATCTCAATATATATCTTCATTAATACAGTATATCATATTAATATAGTTATATTGTTATGTTAGATAATGAATTATAATAATTATGAATTATAATAATAATATATATAGTATATAATAATATATGATATAGTAATAATACATAATATATAGTAATATATAATAATAATGAATTATAATAATTATAATGTATAATACAGTATATGCAATATACTACAAAGTATTATATACATATTTTATATTATATATTATAATTTTATATAATATATATTATATATAATATGATGTTATATATAATATAATATATATTAATATAATTATAATATTATATAGTATTATATAATCATAATATAATCATAACATAATATATAATATACTATGAATATGTAAATATAATATATAAATATAATGTTAATATATAATGTAAAATATATGATATATTACATATACGTATAAATATTTATAAAAATTTATGTACAAATTTATATAAACTTATATATATGCGTTTATATAAATTTATATTATATAATATATATATGTATATATGTATATACATACATATATATAATGTTTATATGTATGTATAAATTCCCTCCAACTACCCCCACCATATCAGGCCATATTTTATCTGGCTTCGAGTGTGTTTACGGCATACATACATGTTGTTCAATGCACGTGGCTCATGACCGAGTGTGCCAGGACACAGGGTTCCAAGGAGGTTTATTCAGGAGATCGAGCAAAGGTTATGGCGAGGAGGGAGGGTAAGGCAGAGAGGTCACGTGGTTTATGCCTATTTATATGAAATATACTAAATACATACAGGCTGTATACGTTAAACATGCCGTGCACATGAAATGCACCATATATATTAAAAGCTCCATATACACTCAATGCACTGTATACGTTAAACACACTGTATACATGAGATACACCGTATTTGTTAGACACGCTGTGCACGGTAGATAGGCTGCCAACAATACATACGCTGTACATGTTAAATATGCCGTGTACATTAAACATACTGTATACGTGAACTATATTATATAAATTAAATCTCACATATGAATTAAATATAACGTATGAATTAAATATAACGTGTAAATTAAATTTGACAGACAAGTTAAATATCCCAGGGGAGAACAGGGCAACAGCATGTGGGGAAGATAAAAGTCTGACCCTATGGAGGTGCTGGTTTGTTTTCCTTTGCTTTGGGCCGGGCGGGTTAGCTCAGGTTAGCCTATGACTATGGAAGTTCCCTGGGAGAGCGGCAGTGTCAGAACACGGTGATCAGGATCAGCTGAGAAAAATTTTGGTCACTTACAATGATGTATATAATATTTAATATATAGATAACAATGTTATTATAAAATATATTATGTATATTATAATATTAACATTAATTGATATTATATTAATTACTATATTAATTAAATAATGATATTAATATAATAATATAATGTAATATAATATTATAATAAACAATAATAAATATAAGAAATATAATGATACAATGAATATTATAATATTAATATTAATTAATATATATCAATTAATATATTAATTAAATAATAATATTATTAATATCATAATGTAATAATAACATAATAGTATAATATAATATGATATAATATAATATGAGAATATAATATACTATTATAATAAATATAATAATAAATATAAGAAATATAAAAAACATGATAATATATAATATATATTATAATATAAATATTAATTAATATTATATTAATTAATATATTCATTAAATAACACTAATAATATACTAACATAATAACAATATAATATGATATAATATAATAATATAATAATAAATATAATAAATATAATAAATAAATACAATATAAATAAATATAAATATAATAATAAATCTAATCTAATCTAATCTAATCTAATCTAATCTAATATAATATAATATAATATAATATAATATAATATAATATAATATAATTATATTAATTAGTATTAATATTAGTATAATTTTACTATATTATATATACTTTATATACTTTATACTATTATGTTATATATATATTTTAAAATATATTGTAGTATTATGCTATATATTATATATAGCTTCTATTTTAATATACATGATGTTATCATATTATGTATATATAATGAATTTAATAAATATGCATTTATACATTGAATTATATCGTATATTGTATACATGCATTTATACATTGCACTGTCATGTTATATATACTATATATGGTATGTATATTTAATATATTTTATAGTACTATATTATATACACATAATAAATTTAATACGCATGTATTAAAAATGAATTATATGCCGGGTGGTGGTGGCGCACGCCTTTAATCCCAGCACTTGGGAGGCAGAGGCAGGCGGATTTCTGAGTTTGAGGCCAGCCTGGTATACAGAGTGAGTTCCAGGACAGCCAGGGCTACACAGAGAAACCCTGTCTCAAAAAAATTATATATATGACAAAATATAAGAATAATTTATTACTATTACTGTTATTGTTATTATTATTATTATTTTCTCTATGTACACACTACATGCTGGTCCTTGCCATGTCTCCCTATAGTTCACAGGAGCACAGAAAGCCCCGCGATGGGTAGAATGTGGTAGCCTGTGGCTGAGCAGGCTGCAGCAGGAGAACTGTATCTACCCTGTGAGCACACTGTGTGTTAGCTGTAGTCTGACTGTGCAGCAGCTGATAACCAGGGCATTACTGAGCTCTAAGGCAAGCTGTTGCCATGCTATAACATATGTATACGTATATAGTATACAATATATTATTATATTGCACATTATATATTGAATATGGTATATTATATATTTCTATATGTTACTTATTACATAAAATACATAAATTGCATACTGTGTCATGCATATTATATATTACATGAATTTTAAACGACATATTGTATCATGTAAGTTATATCACACATTATTCTATGTATATATTATTATATATATAATGTATATGACATATAGTATATATTAGTGTACGCATATATATTATATACATTGTACATATTCTATGTCACTATAATATATACTCTATATTATTTTATATAGATACATATATGTAGGAACCCGAAGGGCTCCTATGCCCTGGCTGAGATTTTCCGTGTGCTGCTGTCTACTAAGTAACATTCTGTGGTTCCTATAGGATGAAAACATCCTGACTAATATATGGTGCCCCAGGAAGGGAATTTACACTTGACATTCCAATGCCCCCCAGTTGAGTTCCTGTTTTTTCCTGATTTTGATATAATATATTATTATATTATACATTATATATTAAATATAGTATATTATATATTTCTATATGTGTTATTACATAAATTACATAAATTGCATACTGTGTCATGCGTATTATATATTACATGAATTTTAAATGACATATTGTGTCATGTAAATTATATCACACATTATTCTATGTATATATAGTTATATATATAACGTATTTGACATATAGAATATATGGTGAATATGGATTACTCCTGTTCATTTATTTCTGAATTACTATTACCTATGACTGATGACTATTGATAATTCAGCTTTTTTTATTTCTGATTTCCTGTTATCTATGACAGGTGACTATTGATTACTCATGTTCATTTATTTCTCACTTACTATTATCTGTGACGGATGACTATTGATATTTAAGCTTTATTTATTTCTGATTTACTATTAACTATGACAGATGACTATTGATTATTCATGTTCATTTATTTCTTAGTTACTATTTTCGATGACAGATGACTATTGATATTTAAGCTTTATTTATTTCTGATTTCCTATTAACTATGAATGATGACTATTGATAATTCATGTTCATTTATTTCAGATTTAGTATTATCCACGAATGGTATATATTGGTTATTCTTGTTCATTTATTTCTGACTTACTAATATCTATGACTGATGATTATTGATTATTCCTGATCATTTATTTCAGATTTTCTATGATCTATGACTGATGACTATTGATATTTCAGCTTTATTTATTTCTGATTTACTATTTACTATGACTGATGGCTATTGATTATTCATGTTCATTTATATCTGATTTACTATTATCCACGAATGGTAAATATTGATTATTCATGTTCACTTATTTCTGACTTACTATTATCTATGACGGGTGACTATTCATATTTCAACTTTATTTATTTCAGATTTACCATTAACTCTGAATGATGACTATTGATTTTTCCTGTTCA
>NW_021619550.1:0-13837 GCF_004785775.1 Grammomys surdaster | reverse complement strand
TGGTGGTGGTGGTGGTGGTGGTGGTGGTGGTGGCCGTAATTCCAGCAGTCAGGAATCAGAGGCAGGTGAAACTGAGTTTGAGAGCAACCTGGTCTACACTGTGAGTTCCAGGACACCCAGGACTACACAGAGAATCCCTGTCTAAAAACAAAACAAAATAACCAATCAGCCCTTTGAGTAGTTATAGAGAGGGTATAGGTCATGAAAGATATATCCAGAGGGTCATATGGCTCACTGTGCTATCCTGAGCTGGTGAGGAAATAAAGAAGTAAAGACACATAGACACATGGCTAGTGAGGCTGGGATCAGCTGGATTCTCTGAGTAAGCCTATGGCTACCAGGAATCTAGGAATGTTTAATTGGTTCGCACAGCAAGAGGGTTTAGTGAGATTGGGTGGGAGGTCTCTGTCCATGAGCAGTATCAGGCTGTAAGCATCCAAGTGGGGGAAACCATATTTGCTAGAACTTGCACGCACTGGTCATTCATAAACAATCATGATTGGAAGACAGAGCAAAGATTTTCCATTACTCTTTATTCTGGCACATAAGAGTATATCCTTGCCAATTTAGGAAGAGACAACTGGTCTCTGAGTCCTAGTTGAGCCAAGTTCATGTCAAAATAGACTACCTCAGGACTTCACCCATTCAATTTTATCTTGGTCCCTACAAAAAAGCAGACTAGGGACTATTTTGCTGACAAAAGTGGATACCATTCAGGGCCTCTCTCTGCCTAGGGCTTTTTGTAGCAGGCAGGGCAAAGCCATAATCTTCTCTCAGATCTGTGCCAGACGGGTCCACTCTACCTAGTTAACACTGAATTCCAGCCCATAATCCTTTAGGCCCTCATTTGTGCTTCATATAGGTCTTGAAACAGCTACAAGGAACAGCTAGCTGCTTCTGACACTTAGACATTCTATCTGAGTCTCTGTCTCTGGTGACATTTCACCTGACCCTAGCACTGTCCTTTCTATTTGTATGGTGCCCATGTGTGCTAGTCAACTTGTCAACAAAATAAGCAGAGGAAACCAGAGTGGAGGGAAATGTGACTGAGAGAACACCTGCATCAATAGTCTTCAGAAAAGTGTGTGGGGAGTTTCTTCATCAGTGACTAGTATGGGAGTATGGTATCCCACTGGGGATGTGCCACTACAGGGCAGCACTTTCTGAGCAGGAAAGTCAGGTCAGCAAGCCAGTCAGCAGCCCTCCTCTGTAGGCTCTCTTTCACTTCCTGCCTCCAGGTTCATGCCCTCTTTGAGTTACTGCCTTGACCTCTCTTCAAAGATGGTCAATGATCAGGATACAAGAGCCACATTAAACCTTCTGTGTCCCATGTTGCTTTTGGTCATAGTGTCTGTCACATCGATGCAAAGTAACCTATGACAGACATATGTTGTGTACACTGGTCCTCATCAGGCAGTGGAAGTTCTGTGGCAGATCATGAAGAAGAAAGTCTGATAGGCCTGCCCCCTTTGAGAAAGGGGATTGGTTGGCAGAACTTTGGGGGATGGGCAATCCCTAACTGCCAGAAACTGTAGTTTAACTTACATTAACTATCCCACTGCCCAAGAAGAGGTACTCAGATACTCTGCCTTTATCTCCACATGACATTTTTCATTCTGTGACAGGGTGATCCCAAGACAGGTTATCACTGTATAGCCCTGTGTCCTGTAACTCCCTCAGTAGACCAGGCTGGCAAAACACTCAAAGATCCACCTGCCTCTGCCTGCTGGAATTGCAAGTGTGTACCTCCACCACAAGGCTTCCTCAAGGCATTTCTAACCATTCAACTAGCAAATGTGGAAAGCCCGATGATCGTCCCCAGCTAGCAGGCACAGGGATAGCAGAAGATAAGAAGGAGGCTTAAGGGAACAAATTTCAGATGGGCAGGACAAATACATTTCAGACATTCTCCACAGCAGGGCAATAATCATCCTAAAGCAATCTCTCCTAACATGTTAAGAGCATCTGCCAGTTTCCTTTGCCGGAGTACCTAAGTAGACAGCATGGAGATATACAACACCCTGGATTTGAGGGAAGTGGGTAGGGAATCAGTTAAGTTTGGATTCTTTCCAGAGTTAAGTCATAATGTCTCCATATTCTGTGCACAGGCCCCAGCCTGTTGGCCTCCACAGTTGAACTGTCAAGAGGTAGGAAGTATTGAGGCTGCACTTGACCTGGCCCATGATGCAGGTCCTGAACTGGATAAAAGTCACAAAGAATACCCTTGAAAAAGAATATGAAGGTGGCCTGAGGAAGCAGATCTAGGAGTCCTCTTCTCCTTTCCAAAAGGCTGTCTACAAAGTTGAAACAGGAGTCTGGAGACATTCCTGTCTCCTATTTTTTATAATGAAAACTAAGTATACCAAATACTAAAACTTCACTAAGAGCCTGGACCGAAGGTGGCTTCTATGCCAGGTGTCACCATACCAGTCAAGGTGTGCAGGGGAAACAACAACCCGCCTTTGGCCTCAGTCTCTAGAAAATACTGCTGTAAGGTCTAGTGAAAGAGAGATGGCATGTGTGTACCATTCTGCCACCTGGAATGACAGCTGTGAGTGAGATTTTCTAGTGTCCAAAATTTTCCTAGATGCATAGCTCCATGCTTCTGAAAATGTGATACCACTGTCCAAGGGAGGACAGACCTGGCTGAATGGGACAGCTCCCACATTCTGCTCTATGGGAGGCCATATCCAAGCACAGACCTAGGACACTCACAGTAACCACAATGAGGACTGTGGAAAGATAGGGATAGCCCTCAGTATAGCAGGGAGAAGATACAGGCAGGTGCAAGGAACACCTCAATGATATTTGTCCTGTGATTATGAAATTGATGCTGGCAGCTTGGTAGTCCATAATAAAACCTAAATCCTGTCCAGTTTCACTTTCTGCAAGTATCTAGTACTGCTTTTCTCCCCATTCCATTCATGGGTCATAAAAACGCAGCCTTCCTTGTGACAGAGTCTAACATCCGGGCCCTGAAGAAGTGTGAAACCTCAGAAGTATACAAGGGGAAGTTTATGCTGGAAGTGTCCTAATCTGTTGTGCCTATAGAAGGAGGGAGGCTTATCTCAAGGAGTGATAGAAAGGTGGGGGTTGCCTAAATAGCTTTTGCCTCCAAACAACCTGTGAGGATTTGTCAGCACTGATGAGACATAGGTTCCCAATCATGAGTTCCACTGTAGGTTTCTCCCTCAGGAGGACAATTAACTGTCAAGTCAGGATGCTCCCCACTTTGGAAGAAGACAGATGGAAAGGCTTTCTACTTCCTATGAGGCTTCTCCTGTAACTTCCCAAAAATGCTTACCCTCAAAGACCTGGTCTCCAAAGTCACACATCTTGTGGTGCCTGCCTCCTATAGAAGGATGTTTTTGGATTCAGGTCTCTGAGCTCAATTCCCTGTTTCATGGCAGTCTCAGAAACTTTGCCAGACTACTGCCTTCCAGATCAGCCAGCATACTTTGCACTATGTTGAGCTCTTCTGCCCTTTGGTGCTCATGGGTTCTTTCCTTTGCCTGGGATCCCCAATCTGCAGCTGTGCATTGTTTCTCCTTAGCAACTCCTACATCCAGATGCTCCTGTTTAAGTGAGCCATAGACTTCACGAACTCCACTGGGGTCTTACTTCTCTCTAGAAACACCCTGGAGGATTTCCTAAGTGAGTCTTCACATATCACTGGGTACCTGAGAGATTGGATGAGCTGGCATGCCTCAGCAAAGCTTCCCAGGCTTGGCCCACAGATTACCCTAGACATGAGGAGCCTCCAGCTGTCTAGCAAGGGTGGAATGGTAGGACCACCTTGTGTACATGTAGGAAGATACATAGGTCAAAGTTTCCACTATCCTTAGGGTGTGAGCACAAGAGTAGTGAGATCAGTTTCTGAGAATGCTTTTGACATGGGTCCTGGTTGAGCCCCCATAGAGGATTACATAGAAAAACTTCATGAAGAAGGACTGGATTATAGTTGGAAAATAAGGGGAGGAGCCCTGCACTGAAATGCTGTCTCCTAGCCCTTGTTGACAAGTGAGAGGGAGAGATGACATAGAGCTGATGCATATTTAGGTATGAGCTGGGTACTTTGACTTCTATGTTTCAGTGTGGACACAGATGCTCTGGCATTTATATTAAAAGAAAAGTTCTCCATAAAGAGATCATTGTAATGTGTCCTGCAACTTCCAAGGAGCCCAAACAAACATTTTTGAGGAGCAATGTACATACTAAGGAATACAAGTTCAAATCAGTGGCGGGATAAAGGTCACACAACAAATGAGGTTCCTGAGTCTCTTCACTGTGCAGCCTGCTGCCCCCCTTTGATCACCTGATCAATTATTCCTCTCATTGCATCTTGCCAATGCTCTTTTATATAGCCAACACTGCACACTGTCTCCTGACAAATATCTATTACGATGCCATTGTCAACAGCATTTAGGTGGATGCACATGCTGGGATGAAATTTACATGCTTTGAAATAGTTTGCGAATCACTCACGACAAGTGCATGAAATTCCTAGGATGTTAGCCTGGGAACATTGCCATTTCAAAGAGACTCTGTAGTTTTCTCTCTCTAGAGTCTGACTTCTGTGCACAGTAGAATTTAGTTTGTCTATGGTGGGCTAGTTTTGTAGACTCAGACATGTCTTTACCTCTATAGGGCTGCTTCTGAGTGTGGATGGGCTTCGTGAAGGACACTTTTTCCTTAATGTGTCCCAGGCTTAAGCTTTCAGGTTTTGTTCAGAGACCAGAGGAAAATGTATTTGCAATTAGTACTCATCAGATGACACATGATTGGACACCCTTCCCAGGGTTATAGAGGATGACATTCTCTGGGTCCTCATATGACGGGGATTTCTTTCTATCTGCACTTCAGTACATGCTAAACTCCTATCCTAGGGACAAAATATATCCCTGATGCCCTACAGGAGGCATGTCTCTAAACACTATTTCCAGGTGTGAGGGCCTTACCATTTCAGTCTGGGGATGATTCAAGGATGGAACTCTTTCAAGCTGCAGTCTCTAATAGAACCCTGAAAGGCATGCCTTCATTCTCTCCTCTGCCTCCTCTATTGTTACTCTCAGTTTGCAACTAAGTTTCTGCCCAAATGCCAAAGGAACTTCTCCTGAGAGTTTGCTAAAGCTCACACAAGGGACAACCACAGAAAAACCTGGAAGGCTTTGCTCTAACATGGGACAACAGAAGAAAATGAAAAGCATAGAGAAAACTTTGCCCTATGACATGTCTTCAGGCAGGTGCTGTTCTACACAGAGCAGCCTTAATAGGCATGAACAGGATCAATGCTTCTTACTTTATGGGGGAAAACTGAAGGAGAAGAAATTGTGGAGCATAGAAAGGTGTATGACCAGGGTCCGAGTATTTGTGAAGGTCCTTCAGCCAAGCCCAAGTTTATGGCATGATCTTTTAATATTAAGTATGTCCCCATTATTTTCTCATAATCTCTCTTCTGCACAGGAGCACAGATATGTGTGTCACACCAAAGTCACAGAACATGGAAGGCAAACATGCCGTGGCCTGAGTAGGTCTCACTTGAAATAGTCTGTGACCTTTCCCCACTGATATTTGGTTAACCATGCGATTTCTTAATATCTTCTAGTAGGTGCCTTCTTGGGGGCAACTGTTAGAAGTTGGTATATGAGGGGATTTAGCTGACAATAGATAGGACATGGAACTTCATAGATTCCTGTTGGGATGTTGTCCTGCAGCTCACTTTGTGTGTTCCCTATGGAGAGGAGGTGTCCTGTGCTCTTATCTCAGAGAGCATCCTGCCCAGACTTCACCCAACATTATGTTTGTATAACTCCCTCAGGACAAGTTCTGGAGCCCTGAAGGGCTCAGTTTCACAAGGGACCACTCTAGGCTTTATGGAAAAAGAAAGTCAAACACTTGACACGGCCTTGTGCAGACACAGGTGATTTGGATTTTCTTTTGGGGCAGTATATGAATGTGATTATGATCGCTTCAGATAGTTTCTCTGCCTTTTTTTCACACAGTTAGCAAGGTTCTTCTGTCAGGATGAGCCATTTGTCAAAAAAAAACGATGTTGTCTTAATATGGAACTTGAAAGTTGAATTGAGATGCTGGAGAACATCCATTGATATCAAAACAATGTAGAACAGATGCTCCTCTGTGCTTTCCAGGCTATTATTTTTCTGACTTTCAGGTCCCTGCAAGGCCAGGGTAGGCTAATTTTACAGAGTGCTGTCCATGAATTGGGATTGAGTACCTTCTTTAACTTCTTCTGACAGGTCCAGGGAAAATCCCAACACATGAACTAGAAATTAAACCAAGATAGGTACATAGGAGTTATTTGGTTGCAACAAAAGAAAAAGAAAAAAATGGCTCCCTGGACTATAGGGACAAAACCCCAACCTAGACCACAGACATATCCACATAGTGTTTATTTTTTACTTACAATTCCCTCACAAATGCTCAATGAGAATGAGAAGTGGAGAGTATCCTCTCACCAGGTCAGCACAGTGTCTGTCTTGACTCTTGCCTTCAGGGCCTTTTTCTTCCTAGTGATGATGCTAAGGACCTATGGAGGGGTTTGAATTGGGTTGGTTCTCATAGGGTCATGTGCTTCAATACAATTCCCAGCTAGTACAAATGTTTGGAAAGGATTAGGCAATGTGGTCTTGGGAAGAGCTGTGCCCGTGGCCCTGAGTTTGCAGCTTTCAGAAGCCCAGGTTGCTCCCAGTGATTCCCTCTCTGCCTCTCACTTGTGGACCAAGTGAGCTCTCAGCTGTTCCCCTCACAATGCTTTCCTGTGCCACAGTAGATGTTCATTCTGTAAATATGAGTCTGATGTACACATCCACGGTTATAAGTTTACTACCTTGGACATGGTGTATTATTGCAGCAAATGTAAAGAAGGTGAAGACCATAGTAGCTGTGGCTTTAGTGGAACAAATAAGCTGACATTTACTCATTCAGAGCTCAAAGCCAGTAGACAGTTAAGTACTGTTTGCTATTGAGTATATAACATTTGGGACTGCTAAAATATAGGTTATTTAAAGGAGAGTCAATCCATAGTTCTACCCATGTAGGGCACTTATGACCCTCAACAAAGACATGCATGGTCTGATATTCAGTTATCAGAAGCTCCAGAGCTCCTGGGAGTCCAGCTTCCTCTGAGTATTCTGGTACTGGTTGCACTCAAGGTCTGCTGAGGGCACAGGCTCAGATCAGAAGGAACCCATGACAATGGTTAGGATATGGTGTCTGCACAGGAGCATACCAGCTAGGAGTAAACTGCTCTGGGTGCAGTGGATACACAAATGCTCTGAGTACAGCCAATCCCCTGGGATGGGTCAGAATATGGTGTCTTCAAGAGAGCAGGTAAAGCTAGGAGTCTGCCCAAGCAGAAAGGACCAGGCAGAGGGGGGCAGAAGGGGAATGGTATTCAGGAGGGTGGGGTTTGGTGGAGGCTGGGTCCCTAGTACACTGGGATGTGAGCTGCAGGTCTGGGACTTCAGGCTGTGGGGAAGGATTCTTACCAACTGCTCTGAGTGCAGGAGGTCCTCTGGGATGAGTTGAATATGATGCATCTATAGTATTGCTAGTTCCTCAAACTTGAATTGACCTTAATAGTTGTAGTAATTGAGTTTAATGCATTGCTTTTTCTTTGACTATTTGTGTTTATTGTCTTGCTTGCTCCTTGACTATCTGCGTCTATTGTATTGCTAGACCCTGAACCTAGAACTGACCTTAATACAAGCATGTAATCAAAATGGCATAAAAGCATAAAGGAGGAGGGCTTCTATGGAGGGGAAATGGGGAAAGGGGATGGCACCTGAAATGTAAATAAAATATCCGATAAAAATGAAATTTTAAAGAAAGCTAAGAAAAGGAAAAAAAAACGTATAAAAGCAGGTTGGAAAAAATAAAATAAAATAAAAATTTTTTAAAAGAAAAAGAGCAGCCTGGTCTACAGAGTGAGTTCCAGGACAGCCAGGGCTACACAGAGAACCCGTCTTGAAAAAAAAAGAAAAAGAAAAAGAGAAGACAAATGGCAGCCCAGACTACCATACCCAGAAACACTCTCAATCACTATAGATGGAGAAACCAAGATATTCCATGACAAAACCAAATTTACACAATATCTTTCCACAAATCCAGCACTACACAGGATAACTGATAGAAAATTCCAACACAAGGAGGGAAACTACAACCTAGAAACAGTAAGAACGTAATCTTCCAACTAACCCAAAAGAAGATAGCTACACAAATATAATTCAACTTCTAACAACAAAAATGACAGGAAACACAATCATTTTTTCTTAATATTTCTTAACATCAATGGACTCAATTCCCCAATAAAAAGGTGTAGACTAACAGACTGGATACATAAACAGGACACAGAATTTTGCTGCATACAGGAAACGCACCTCAGTGACAAAGAAAGACACTACCTTAGCATAAAAGGATGGAAAACAGACTTCCAAGCAAATGGTCCCGTGAAACAAGCTAGAGTATCCATTCTAATATCAAATAAAATCAACTTTCAAACAAAAGTAATCAAACAAGGAAGGACATTTCATACTTATCAAAGAAAAAATCTACCAAGATGAATTCTCAGTTCTGAACATCTATGCTACAAATGAAAGGGCACCGACATACATAAAAGAAACTTTACTAAAGCTCAAAGCACATATTGCACTTCACACAATAATCGTGGGGGATTTAAACACCCCACTCTCAGCAATGGACACATCATGGAAACAGAGACTCAACAGAGACACAATGAAATCAACCGAAGTTATGAACCAAATGGATTTATCAGATTCTATAGAACTTTTTATCCTAAAACAAAAGAATATACCTTTATCTCAGCACCCATGGTACCTTCTCCAAAATAGACCATATAATTGGTCACAAAACAGGCCTCAACAGATACAAAAAAATTGAAATAAGCTCTTGCATCCTATCATATCACCATAGACTAAGGCTGGTCTTCAATAATAACAAAAACAATGGAAAACCCACATGCATGTGAAAACTGAACAACTCTCTACTCAATGATGACTTGATCAAAGAAGAAATAAACTAAAGACTTTTTAAAATTTAATGAAAATGAAGACACATCATACCAAAACTTGTGGAACTCCATGAAAGCAGTGATAAGAGGAAAACTCATAGCTCTAAGTGCCAACAAAAAGAAACTGGTGAAAGCATACACTAACAATTTGAAAGCACAGCTGAAAACTCTAGAACAAAAAGAAGCAAATACATCCAAGAGGAGTAGACAGCAGGAAATAATTAAACTCAGGGCTGAAATCAAACAAGTAGAAGCAAAAAGATCTATACAAAGTATCAACAAAACCAGGAGTTGTTTCTTTGAGGAAATCAACAAGATACATAAACCCTTAGCCAGACGAACCAGAGGGCACAGAGACAGTATCCAAATTAATAAAATCAGAACTGAAAAAGGAGACATAACAACAGAAAAATGAGGAAGTTCAAAAATTCATCAGATCCTACTACAAAAGCCTATACTTAACAAAACTGGAAAATCTGGATGAAATGGACAATTTTCTAGACAGATGCCTGGTACCAAAGTTAAACCAGGAGCAGATTAACCACCTAAACACTCTCATAACCCCTAAAAAATTAGCAGCAGTCATTAACAGTCTTCCTACAAAAAAAAAAAGCCCAGGACCAGATGATTTTAGTGCAGAATTCTATCAGACCTTCAGGAAAGACCTAATTCTGTTCAAACTATTCCACTAAATAAAAACAGAAGGAACACTACCTAATTCGTTCTATGAAGCCACAATTATGCTCATACCTAAACCTCACAAAGACCCATCAAAAAAACTTTAGACCAATCTCCCTTATGAATATTGATGCAAAAATAGTCAATCAAATTCTTGCAAACTGAATCCAAAAACATATCAAAACAGTCATCCATCATGATCAAGTAGGCTTTATCCAAGGAATTCAGGGATTGTTCAATATTCATAAATCTATCAATAACATAATCCACTATATAAACAAACTCAAAGAAAAACACATGATCATCTCACTAGATGCTGAGAAAGCATTTGACAAAATTCAACACACCTTCATGGTAAAAGTTTTGGAAAGATCAGGAATTCAAGGCCCATAACGAAACATGGTAAAAACAATATACAGCAAGCCAGTAGCCAACACCAAACTAAATGGAGAGAATCTTGAAGCAATCCCACTAAAATCAGGGACTAGACAAGGCTGCCAACCCTCTCCCTACTTATTCAATATAGTACTGGAAATCCTAGCCAGAGCAATTAGACAACAAAGGAAGACAAAGGGATACAAATAGGAAAGGAAGAAGTCAAAATTTTACTATTTACAGATGATATGATAGTATACTTAAGTGACCCCAGAACTTCCACCAGAGAACTCCTAAAACTGATAAACAACTTCAGAAAAGTGGCTGGATATAAAATCAACTCAAACAAATCAGTGGCCTTCATCTACTTGAAGGAAAAGCAGGCTGAGAAAGAAATTAGGGAAATGACACCCGTCACAATAGTCACAAATAATATGAAATACCTTGGTGTGAATCTAACCATGCAAGTGAAGATCTGTATGACAAGAACTTCAAGTCTCTGAAGAAAGAAATCGAAGAAGATCTCAGAAGATGGAAAGATTTCCCATGCTCATGAATTGGCAAGACTAATATAGTAAAGATGGCCATCTTGCCAAAAGCAATCTACAGATTCAATGCAATCCCCACCAAAATTCCAACTCAATTCTTCATAGAGATAGAGAGAAATTTGCAAATTCTTTTGGAATAACAAAAAACCCAGCTTATTGAGAACTATTCTCAACAATAAAAGAACTTCTGTGGGGATCACCATCCCTGACCTCAGGCTGTACTACAGAGCAATAGTGATAAAAACTTGGTGGTATTGGTACAGAGACAGGCAGGAAGATCAGTGGAATAGAATTGAAGACACAGAAAGAAACCCACACACTTATGGTCACTTGATCTTTGACAAAGGAGCTAAAACAGTCCAGGGGAAAAAGGACAGCATTTTCAACAAATGGTGCTGGTTCAAGTGGAGGTCAGCATGGAGAAGAGTGCAAATCGATCCATTCTTATCTCCTTGTACAAAGTTCAAGTCCAAGTGGATTAAGGACCTTCACATAAAACCAGACACACTGAAACTAATAGAAGAGAAGGTGGGGAATACCCTCAAGTACCTGGGCACAGGAGGAAGTTCCTGAACAGAACACCAATGGCTTATGCTCTAAGATCAAGAATTGACAAATGAGACTTCATAAAATTTCAAACTTCTGTAAGGCAAAGTACACTATCAATAGGACAAAATGGCAACCAACAGAGTGAGGAAAGGTCTTTACCAATCCCACATCTGTTAGAGGGATAATATCCAATATATACAAAGAACTAAAGAAATTAGAGTCCAGACAACCAAATAACCCCATTAAAAATGGGGTACAGAGCTAAACAATTCTCAACTGTGGAAACTCGAATGGCCAAGAAGCACCTAAAGAAATGTTCAATATCCTTAGTCATCAGGGAAATACAAATCAAAACTACTCTGAGATTCCACCTCACACCAGTCAGAATGGCTAAGATTAAAACTCAGGTGATAGCAGATGCTGGCAAGGATGTGGAGAAAAAAGAACACTCCTCCATTGTTGGTGGAATTGCAAGCAGGTACAACCACTCTAGAAATCAGTCTGGGGATTCCTCAGGAAATTGGACATAGCATTAACTGAGGACTCAGCTATACCACTCTTGGGCATATACCCAGAAGATGCTACAAAATATAACAAGGACATATGCCCCACTATGTTCATAGCAGCCTTATTTATAATAGCCACGAGCTGGAAAGAACCCAAAAGTCCTTCAACAGAGGAATGGATACAGAAAATGTGGTACTTTTACACAATGGAGTATTACTCAGCTATCAAAAACAATGAATGTGAGAAATTCTTAGGCAAATGGATGGAACTAGATAATATCATCCTGAGTGAGGTAACACAATCACAACACACATGATATGCACTCACTGATAATTGAATATTAGCCCAAAACTCATAATACCTAAGATGCAACTCACAGACCATATGAAGCTCATGAAGAAGGAAGAACAAAGTGTGGGTGCTTTGGTCCTTCTTAGAAAAGTAACAAAATACTCATGGAAGCAAATATGGAGACAAAGCATGGGACAGAAACCGAAGGAGGGGTCATCTGGAGACTGTTCCTCCTGGGTATCCATCCCATGTGCAGTCACCAAAGGTAGAGGATGATGCGGATGCCAGGAAGTGCATGCTGACAGAAGCCTGATATAGCTGTCTCCTTAGAGGTCTGCCAGAGCATGAAATATACAGAGGCAGATGCTCACAGCTAACCATTGAACTGATCAAGTGGTTGCCAATGGAGAAGTTAGAAGACTGAAGGAGCTGAAAATTTTTGTGGCCCCATGGGGAGAGCAACAATACCAACCAACCAGAGCTCCCAGGGAGCACATAGGGAGGGACCCATAGCTCCAGCTGTATATGTACAAGAGGATGGTCTTTGCTGGAATAGGTGGAAGAGGAGATTCTTGGTCCCATGAAGGCTGTATGCCTAGTTTGGGGGAATTTGAGGATGGGGAGATGGGAGAGGATGGGAGGGTGGATGGGGGCATATCCTCATAGAATCAGAAGGAGGGGGGATAGGATAGGGGGTTCCTGGGTCAAGGGAAAATGGGGAAAGGGGTTCACATCTGAAATGTAAATAAAATATCCCATAAAAAAAAGGAAAAAAGAACTAGAATACAAGTCTCAAACACACACACACACACACACACACACACACACACACACACACACACACAAATGACAGGGCCCGAAAATACCTCATTCTGATTGTATAATTTGTTGAATTAGTACTTTCCGTTCACAGCAAAGTTGTAATATACATATACAACTCTCCTTCCAGGCTCACCTGGAATAGTGGCCAATGTTCTTACTTGACCACACTGTTTTACATGTGAGAAGGTCTTACAATTTCATATCCATTTCTTAAAATGTGTAAATATATCAACTATTTAAACTAATAAAATTAATTGTAAGCAGGGACTCGTTTGAAAAACAGAAAAATGTCTTTGTTCATGAAATACCACAATTAACTTTCATGGACCAAGGATAGCAAATCAGAAAAATGGAAGATTCCCAGATGTTCCTGTATCTTTAAATTGCTCTGAATCACATGGTCACCTTCAGTTATTGACCTTCACTTTCCTTCCCATGATGAGGCCCCAGGTTCTAAAAATAAGAGCCAGAAACACTTGGCAATCTCAAGGGACAAGAAGGGATATTTCACTACCTTTGCCTAATGTTATTAAGTATGCCTACTCTCAGACCTTTGTCTTCTCTCTTGATGTCTGGAGCCATTGCTCCACAGTCTACTGAGAAGCAAACTCAGGTCATGGCCCAAATAAAAATAAAACAATGATATTTGCTCCAGAGTTACTGCTGCTCACTGCTAAGTTAAGTGTTGTACTTTATTTAAAAATAGGTTAGGCTAATTTTTAATTATTTGACATGGGATTAGGATGGCAATATCTGGCAAAAATGAAAGGGCTGCTATATTTTTTTGGTAGAGAAGGGAAAAACTTCATGTATCTACTGGAGAGATGATAACATCCAAGTCTCTTATGACCTATTATAAGTTTGTGGTACAGTTCCTATTTTGTACTTTTTTTTATTTATGAGAAATATTTTTTATGATTTAAGACATATATATTATAAAACACGTTTACCTCTATTATTACTTCTTCTGTTATGTATTCACATGCTACAGTTATAGAGGTGACATCAGTGGGAACAT
>NW_021619549.1:0-1118 GCF_004785775.1 Grammomys surdaster | reverse complement strand
AAAAAAATAAAGTTGAAATAACAATATTCATCAGTCATAGATAATAAGTCAGAAATAAAAGAACATGAATAATCAATATTCACCCTTCGTGGATAATGTTAAATCTGAAAAAAAAACCTGAATAATGAATATTCATCAGTCACAGTTAATAGGAAATCAAAAATAAACAAAGCTGAAATATCAATAGTCATCAGTCATAGATAATATTAAGTGAGAAATAAATGAACAGGAAAAATTAAGATTCACCATTCGTTGATAATAGGAAATCAGATATAATTGAACATGAATAATCAATAGTCATCAGGCAGAGTTAATACTAAACCAAAAAAAAGAGCTGTAATATCTATAGTCATCAGTCATGGATAATAGTAAGTCATAAATAAACATGAATAATCAATATTCAGAATTCATGGATAATAGTTAATCAGAAATAATTGAACATGAATAATCAACAGACATCAGTCATACTTAATAGTAAATCAGAAATATATGAAGCTAAAATATCAATAGTCATCAGTCATAGATAATAGTAAGTCAGAAATAAATGAACAGTAATAATCAATATTCACCATTCATGGATTATAGTTAATCAGAAAAAGACTAACATGAATAAACAATAGTCATAAGTCAGAGTTCATGGGAAATCAGAAATAAATAAAGCTGAATTATCAAAAGTAATCAATCATAAATAATAGTAAGTCAGAGATAAATTAACATGAATAATCAATATTCACGATTTGTGGATAACAGTAAATCAGAAATAAATAAACATGAATAACCAATAGTCATTAGTTAAAGTTAATTGGATATCAGAAATAAATAAAGCTGAAGTGTCAATAGTCATCAGTCGAAGGTAATAGTAATTCAGAAATAAATGAACATGAATAATCAATAATCACCAATCGTTGATAATAGTAAATTTGAAATATATGAACATGAATACTGAATACTCACCCTTCGTGGATAATGGTAAATCTGAAAAAAAATTACCTGAATAATCAATATTCATCAGACATAGTTAATAGGAAATCAGAAGTAAACAAAGCTGAAATATCAATATTCATTAGTGATAGATAATAGTAAGTCAGAAATAAATGAAAATGAATAAACAATAATCA
>NW_021619548.1:0-4333 GCF_004785775.1 Grammomys surdaster | reverse complement strand
TCTCTCTCTCTCTCTCTCTCTCTCACACACACACACACACACACACAGAGAGAGAGAGAGAGAGAGAGAGAGAGAGAGAGAGAGAGAGGTAGGAAGGGGACTGTGCTGTGAAGGGAGAGAAAGAGATCTAAAGAAAGCAGGAAGATATCAGGGAAGGAAATGGTGACAGGAGACCAAGAGAAATTATTTGAGGAGGAGCAGACATACAAGGGGCAGACATGCAAGAGAAAGAGGGAACCATGGAAGACAATGATGTGTAGGTAAGAATAAAGTATAGCCTGTCCAAAAGCACAAATATAGCAGATGACTGCCTGGTCAGGCCTCAGTGGGAGAAGATGCTCTCTCCTCAAGAAATCTTCAAGAGACCCCAGGGAAGAAGGAGACCTGGTGGCAGGGAGCACCCTCCCAGAGGTAAGGAGGAGGAGGAATGGGATGAGGAACTTTGGGAGGGGGGACTAAGGTGGCAATGACTGGAATATAAATAAATAGAAGAAGGAGGAGGAAGAGAGAAGGAGGAGGAGAAGGAGGAAGAGGAGGAAGGAAGGAAGGAAGGAAGGAAGGAAGGAAGGAAGGAAGGAAGGAAGGAAGGAAGAAAGGAAAAAGTGTAGTGATATAATTGTATGACAGTACCGTGAACCTCCCACACTGAATGTCATAAAACATAAGGCTTCTATGCCCAATTCTCACAGGAATGGTTTCTCTTTTAATGGTCCTAAGTTTTCTCTACCTTCTTTAGAAGGGATCTCAGAACTAAAGACAGAACATTGACTGTGGTGTAGTCATTTACACTGATCTGAAATAATCATCTCTTAGATTTTTCCTCATTAACAAGATTAAGACTCCCTTCAGAAAAATAGGATCTGGAGAGGCAGGAACCATGCTAGAGATACACCACCATGAACACCTGCCTAGCACCAGGAGCAACAGCAGTAAATGAGGAAGCTTGTTAGCTACAAAAATAAATTGCCTGGCCTGCACTCTAGGCGTTCCTGCCTGTCAGAAAGAGCTGCGGAACTTCGTTACCTACCTACCCACCCCTGCACGTGTGTGGCTAATGTTTTAAAATCATTAAATTAGAATCTCTGAAGATAATCTTTTAAAATTGTCCCTGATGATTCATTATGCACCCCAAGGCCAAACTCTTATGACAAATGGCTAACCCAGCACTACTCAAACTTTGATGCACTAAGGACTACCAAAGAATAGCTTATTCAAAAACATACTCTGGGACCAGTGGGATTTTTCAGATGATAAAGGTGCTTGCCAAAAAAGCCTGACAACCTGAGTTATATCCTTAAAAACCATATGGTAGAGGCTGAAACAAACTACCACAAGTTTTATTCTGACCACAAACACACACACACACACACACACACACACACACATACACACACAATATACAAATACACACACATACATTTAAATATACATGTATAGTTACTTAAAATCTTTAAAACACATTCTGAGTTCGTACATCTTAAAGAGCCTAATGATCTTTCTCATAGATTTTAGGTATAGCACATAACATATTTCAGCAAAATTTTAATGTTTTGAATTCTGTACTTTCTAGTGTGTTTTATTCCAAAGCATACTTGTACCTTTTGTGAAGAAACTGTATAATATAAAGTAAGAAAAACATAAACTATTAAAGTATGAGTTGACCTCTGTATATACAAAACATTTTCCCGTAAGTGTCCCAGATAATCATTCTGCTAGGTCATCTGCATATGAAAAGAAGAAAATATATTGTGTGTCCAATATATTTCTGGTAAGCTGTTACTCATTCTCTTTCTCTGCATATTATTCTAGAACAATTACTTAAATTATTTTATTAATAAAAATATATTTAAAGCTAGGGGACTAGAGATCTAATTTTTATTTTCATTTCCCTAAAGTCTTTTTTGGTTTTTCTCATTCCTCACCTGAATTCCATTTTCAATTATGTTAATATACCCAGAAGACCTAGGTGCAGTTCCCAGCACAAAATAATAATTTATTCAAAATGATAAACTAAGAAATAATTGATTTTTCCCTATAAAAAAAAACAGTTTAATCTAATGAATAACTGGGGTTCTGTTGATGTCAGGATCTTCAAAGTAACGTCTAACTAGCTGTTTGTAAAGAAGATATACAGAGGAAGGAGGCACATAGGCTATCTGAGAATCTTCACCTACACCTATAGCTTGGCAGCAGACTACCAGCTGTGGCCCCGCCTCCCACACCTGTGGCCCTGCCTCTCTCTGCCCCCATATCCAGGAGAATACACAGAGCTTCTCTTCCAAACTCCCTTCCTCCCACTCACCCCTTCATCTCAGCACCCCCCATCCCAACAGACATTCCTAGGGAACCCACTGGGCACACAGGCCAGGAAACAGGTATTTTCTTTTTTTTTATTGGATGTTTTATTTACATTTCCTATGTTGTCCCCTTACCCCATCCCCCACCCACCCCGGAACCCCCAATCCCCTCACCCCTCCTCCTTCTTCTCTGTGGATGTAACCTCTATCTACTCCCCCCCACTCCCACCTCCCCACCCTCAAAATTCCCACCCCCTGGGGCATCCAGCCTTCATGAGGTCAAGGTTCTCTTCTTCCTCCTATGCCCAGCAGGGCCCTCCACTCTTACATATTCAGTTGAAGCCCTGGATCCCCCCCCCCAAGTGCTCCCAGGCTGGTGGTTTAGACCCTGGGAGCTGTGGTTGGTTGGTATTATTGTTCTCCTCATGGTGCCGCAAATCCTTTCAGCTCCTTCAGTCTTCACTCTAACTCCTCTATTGAGAAACCCATGATCAGTTCAATGGCTAGTTGTGAGCATCTGCCTCTGAATATGTCTGACTCTTGAAGACCTCTGAGGAGACATCCATATCAGGCTCTTATCAGCATGCACTTCCTGACTTCCACATCAGCATCTACCTTTGGTGACTGCACATGGGATGGATACTCAGGTGGAAAGGTCTTCAGACGGCCCCTCCTTCAGTTTTTGTCCCTCGCTTTGTCTCCATATTTGCTCCCTTGAGTATTTTGTTGCTCCTTCTAAGAAGGACCGAATCACCCCCACTTGGTCTTCTTTCTTTATGGACTTCATGTGGCCTGTGAGTTGCATCTTGGGCATTTCAAGGTTCTGGGCTAATATCCAATAATCAGTGAGTGAATACCATGTGTGTTCTTTTGTGATTGGCTTACCTCACTCAGGATGATAATTTCTAGTTCCATCCATTTACCTAGGAACCTCTCGAATTCACTGTTTTTAATAGCTGAGTAATACTCCATTGTGTAAATATACCACATTTTTTGAATCCATTCCTCAGTTGAAGGACATCTGGGTTCTTTCCAGCTCCTGGCTATTATAAATAAGGCTGCTATGAACATAGTTGAGCATATGTCCTTATTATATGTTCGAGCATCTTCTGGGTATATGCCTAGGAGTGGTATAGCTGGATCCTCAGGTAATGCTATGTCCAATTTTCTGAGGAACCGCCACACTGATTTCCAAAGTGGTTGCACCATCTTGCAGTCCCACCAACAATGGAGGAGTGTTCCTCTTTCTCCACACCCTCGCCAGCATCTACTATCACCTGAGTTTTTAATCTTAGCCATTCTGACTGGTGTGAGATGGAATCTCAGGGTTGTTTTGATTTGCATTTCCCTGACGACTAAGGATGCCGAGCATTTCTTTAGGTGCTTCTCGGCCATTCGAGTTTCTTCTGTTGAAAATTCTTTGTTAAGCTCTATACCCCATTTTTTAATAGGGTAATTTGGTTGTCTGGAGTCTAATTTCTTGAGTTCTTTGTATATATTGGATATTAGCCCTCTATCAGATGAAGGATTGGTAAAGATCTTTTCCCAATTTGTTGGTTGTCGTTTTGTCCTATTGACAGTGTCCTTTGCCTTACAGAAATTTTGCAATTTTATGAAGTCCCATTTGTCAATTCTCGATCTTAGAGCATATGCCATTGGAGTTCTGTTCAGGAACTTTTCCCCTGTGCCCAAGTATTCGAGGCTTTTCCCCACCTTCTCTTCTATTAGTTTCAGTGTATCTGGTTTTATGTGGAGGTCCTTTATCCACATAGACTTGAGCTTTGTACAAGGAGATAAGAATGGATCAATTTTCATTCTTCTACATGTTGTCTTCCAGTTGAACCAGCACCATTTGTTGAAAATGCTGTCCTTTTTCCACTGGACAGTTTTAGCTCCTTTGTCAAAGATCAAGT
Organism: Grammomys surdaster; assembly: GCF_004785775.1. Taxonomy (NCBI): domain Eukaryota; kingdom Metazoa; phylum Chordata; class Mammalia; order Rodentia; family Muridae; genus Grammomys; species Grammomys surdaster. The sequence goes on along the minus strand of NW_021619548.1, from coordinate 123 downwards.
GACCATAGGAGTGTGTGTTCATTTCTGGGTCTTCAATTCTATTCCATTGATCTTCCTGCCTGTCTCTGTACCAATACCAGGTAGTTTTTATCACTATTGCTCTGTAGTACAGCTTGAGGTCAG
>NW_021619547.1:0-1351 GCF_004785775.1 Grammomys surdaster | reverse complement strand
AAAGTTTTTAGGAGTTTTCAGAAGTTATCATCAGCAGTTCAGTACAGATAGACAGCTAGAATGTCCTGAGACCCTCAGACTTTAAAGTCATCACAGAGTCCTGCTACGTGCCTCCACCACTACCCTCTCCAGGTCAGGAGGCTCCAGGCATAGGAGAATCTTATGTGTTTGTGTGATTTACTCCATGTATAAACATTTCAGGATGCACTCAGTACCATACTATATGTTTCTATCGTATATCTTGCTACTCCTGATATATAATATTCTATAACGCACAATCCTTATTTGTCCTGTGGAAAATTATTGAGAAATAAACCCCAGAGATTACAAAATTACAAAATTATATTACTCCTCTTTTAAATTAATATCCACTTATGAGTGAGTACATACCATGTTTATCTTTCTGAGTCTTGACTATCTTGCTCAGGATGACATTTTTTTTGTTTTGTTTTTTTTCAGACAGGGTTTCTTTGTATAGCCCTGGCTGTCCTGGAACTCACTCTGTAGACAAGGATGGCCTCAAACTCAGAAATCCACCTGCCTCTGCCTCCCAAGTGCTGGGATTAAAGGCGTGTGCCACCACCGCCTGCCTGGCAGGATGATTTTTTTTCAAGTTACATCCATGTACCTGAAACTTTCATGATGTCATTGTTTTTATCAGCTCAGTAATTCTGTTTGTGTAAATGTAACTTTTTTGACTTTATACATTCTTCTGTTCAGGAACATCTAGATTGTTTCCTACTTAAGGCCACAAGAGGGCACGACATGACACTATCTTGAGAGACAGAAATAAAATGTCAGATGACCCAGAAAAGAAGGCTAGGACCAAACACAACTGGAAACAAAAATCAATGAAATGATGTACAATGATATTCTCGTATACTCATAGATTGGCCCTAGTCCAATTGTCTTTATAGAGGCATCACCCAGCAACTCAGATGCAGGGACCTGCAGTCAAACATTAGGCAGAATTCTTGAAATCCTACTGAAGATGAGTAGGAAGGATTCTAGGATACAGATGTGTCAAGGACATGACAATAAACCATGACAATAAACCCCACAGAATCAACAAACCTGTGCTCATAGGTTTGTTGCTCAAACCTGGGCTCACTGAGACTGTCCTAACAATCAGGGCATCTGCATAGCTTTACACATAGGCCCTCTGTCTATATATTATAGTTGTGTAGCTTGTGTTTATGTGTGTTTCCTAAGAGAGGAACCAGGTACTGTTCCTGATGCTTTTGCTTGCTTTTTAATGTCCTTGAACTCCTACTGGTTTCTTTGCCTAGACTCAATATGAAGGCATCTGCCTAGCTTCATTGCAACTTGATTGATATCACTGGAAGGACTG
>NW_021619546.1:0-2504 GCF_004785775.1 Grammomys surdaster | reverse complement strand
TCCCAGAAGCAGCCTGACTCCCAGGAGCTATCAAAACCAGGATCTCAGGATCACAGGATTAGAGACACAGCTGGACTCTGACGAGTTCTGACACAACCAAGATAACAGGACAGACAGACTCCAATCAGAGACAGTGAGTGAAGGTAGCACTAGAAATAAACAGATGGTGAAAGGCAAGCACAAAAAAGTAAGCAACAGATACCAAGGCTACTTGGCATTGATCAGGATCTAGTTCTCCCACCATAGCAAGTCCTGAATTCCCCATGATACCAGAAAAACAAGATTCAGATGAAAAAATCACTTCTCATGATGATAATAGAAGACTTTAAGAAGGACATAAATAACTCCCTCAAAGAAATATAGGAGAAGACATGTAAACAGATAAAAGCCCTTCAAAATGAAACACAAACCTTGCTTGGTCCTTTTGGCTGGAGCAGACACCTAGCTGGTCTGCTCCCGGGAAGACACCATATCCTCAGACATCCTGGAGGAGCCACCAAACTCAGAGAATCGGGTAAGAACCCTCTCTCACTACCCTATGCCCCAGAGCTACAATTGGGAGCCTGGGGAGCTCAGGACCCATCAGGCACCCAAACCTCGCCCCTCTGGAATACCACTTCCTTTCTGCCCCTCACTTGGTCCTTTGGGCTGGGGCAGACACCTAGCTGGTCTGCTCCTGTGAAGACACCATATCCTGAGACATCCTAGAGGAGCCACTGCACTCAGAGCAGCGGGTAAGAACCCTCTCCCTCGGGGGTGGGGTGGGGGTGGGGGTAGGGGTGGTGCACACCTTTAATCCTAGCACTTGGCAGGCAGAGGCAGCAGGATTTCTGAGTTCGAGGCCAGCCTGGTCTTCAGAGTGAGTTCTAGGACAGCCAGGGCTACATAGAGAAACCCTGTCTCAAAAAAACAAAAAGAACAAAAAAAGTGGGACAGGGGTGCTCAGGACTCATCAGACACTCAAACCCCACCCCTGCAGAATACAACTTCCCTTCTGGCCCTCCCTTGATCCTTTTCGCTGGGGGAGACACCTAGCTTGTCTCCTCCTGTGAAGACATCATACATATCCTGAGCCATCCTAAAGGAACCACTGCACTCAGAGCAGCAGAATTTCAGGATCTCACAGGCGGCCTTAGTGCCAGGAGTTCTTCAACCCAGGAGCTCAGGATCACAGAGACATCTGAACTCTGAAGAGTTCTGACACAAACAAGATAACTGGAAAGACAGGCTCTATTCAGAGACAGTGAGTGCAGGTAGCACTAGAGTTAACCAGATAGCAAAAGGCAAGCATAAGAACATAAGCAACAGAAACCAAATTTACTTGGCATGAGCAGAACCCAGTTCTCCCTCCATAACAAGCCCTGGTCACCCCATTACACTGGAAAAGTAGGATTCAGAATTAAAATCACTTCTCATGATGATGATAGAGGACTTTAAGAAAGACATAAATAATTCCCTTAAAGAAGTACAGAAGAACACAGGTAAACATGATTAAGCCCTTAACTAGGAAAGACAAAAATCCCTTAAAGAATTGCAAGAAAACACAACCAAACAGGTGAAGGAATTAAAAAAGCACATCCAGGATGTAAAAATTGAAGTAGAAACAATAAAGGAATCTCAAAGGGAGACTACCCTGGCAATAGAAAACCTAGGAAAGAGGTCAGGAGGCATAGATACAAGCATCACCAACAGAATGCAAGAGATAGAAGAGAGAATCTCATGTGCAGAAGATACCATGGTAAACATTGACACAACTGTTAAAGAAAATGCAAAAGGCAAAAAGCTCCTAACCCAAAACATCCAGGAAATCAGGACACAATGAGAAGACCAAACCTAAGGATAATAGGTATAGATGAGAGTGAAGATTCCCAAATTAAAGGGCCAGTAAATATCTTCAACAAAATTATAGAGGAAAACTTACCTAACTGAAAGAAAGAGATATCTATGAACATACAAGAAGCCTACAGAACTCCAAAATAGACTAGAGCAGAAAAGAAATACCTCCCATCACATAATAATCAAAACATCAAATGTACAAAACAAAGAAAAAGTACTAAAAGCAGTAAGGGAAAAAGGTAAAAGCCGGGTGGTGGTGGCACATGCCTTTAATCCCAGCACTTGAGAGGCAGAGGCAGGCGGATTTCTGAGTTCAAAGCCAGCCTGGTATACAGAATGAGTTCCAGGACAGCCAGGGCTACACAGAGAAACCCTGTCTCAAAAAAACAAAAACAAAAAAAAAAAAAAGAAAGAAAAAGGTAAAGTAACATGTAAAGGCAGACCTATAAGAATTATGCCAAACTTCTCACCAAAGACTATAAAAGCCAGAAGATCCAGGACTGATATCATACAGACCCTCAGAGAACACAAATGCCAGCCCAGACTACTATACCCAGCAAAACTTTCAATCACTATAGATGGAGAAACCAAGATATTCTAATACAAAACCACATTTACACAATATCTTCCCACAAATCCAGCACTTCAAAAGATAATTGATAGAAAAC
>NW_021619545.1:0-9613 GCF_004785775.1 Grammomys surdaster | reverse complement strand
TTTACTTTACCAAATAAAGAAAACTATTCTTTACTTTCTTTCTTCTACGTTGGCCTTGAACTCAGAAATTACCTTCCCTTGCTCTCTTGGGATGAAAGATGTATACTATCATGCATAAACACAAAGCTTTTCAGAGCCAGTATTCTCAAGACCTATATCCAAAGTTACTGTAATACCATGGCATGATTTGGACAAAAACCCTCTGTTTTCTAGCCCTTGATCTGGATCTTTGGTTTTTTTCCCATTTATGGATATTAGTTCACAACATCTGTAGTCATGTTGACAACTGACAGCAGCCATCCCCGTCCTTTTCTTGGCCATTTGAATCAGAATCATATCTTCTTTTGTCCAAATGAAAAAAAAAATAACTGCAGCATTAAAATGCCTATATAATATAAACCATCCCTTTCTCAACTGAAAATCCACAAACAGAATCCCTAGCTGGGGAGGATATTTCCCCCTGGTAAATTCCCAGTTCCTTCCATTTAGTATCTTTGGATACATGAGTTAACACCATTCTACTTCCTGATACCCTTTTGTGAACACTATATTTGAACCCCTCCATTTTGGGCTTTTGGTTTTCCATTTTACTCTACTTCTTGAAAAGTTTCCCATAAGAGTGGACAACAGAACAAAGTCTAATCTAGGTCTTTTTGAGGCTCCCTTTATTAATGGTATTAATTTACATCTCTTTAAGTTACCCTCCAGAAAACACTTAAGACAATTGCACAATGAAGCCCTAATCTTCACCAAAATACCAAAAGATATTTTCTAAGCCTCATATTAATACTGTTCTCATCTGAAATCTACTGTGCCAAGCCCCCTCATTTAAAATCACTCTTAGCACCACTCACTGCCCTGTTGTTAATACTTCATCATATTAATCTCCATTTAAAGAATACAAACTGCCAGAATCGAATTTCCTACAAACAAAATCATGGACAGACGTATCACAATGATAACCCAGTCTCTATTACCCACTCCTATGTTAGTTAAGGATTCATCACAGTGAAGAGACACCATGAGTAAGACAGCACTTATTGAGGATGACATCAATTTGGGATGACTTACAACTTAAAGATTCCTTCTATTAACATGATGGCAGAAATTTGGACAACATTTAAGATGACATAGTACTAAAGGAGCCAAGGAAGGCATGTAATTCTCTTCAACAGGCTGCCAGGAGGATGGTTTTAACCAAGCTGTCCTGACCTGAGATTTTCAAGAATCCTCCATTGTGACAAACTTCCTATGACAAAGCAACCCCATCCTCAGGAAGGCCACGTAACTGATTAGTGCTACATTCATGTAGGGTAAGCAAAGTGAAACAATCAAAACCATTCCCTGGCACTAATTTGTCTCTGCAAAAAAAAAATTAGGTTATGGGGGTATACCATGCCAAAGGACCTTAGAACTATCCAATGTCAAAATAACCATAGTCTAGTCCAGACTCAAAAAAGCTCAGAATCCTAAATGTCCTTTGCTCCTCCTAAACTCTATAAAATTCATTCCAGCATCAGATAAAAGCTTAACATCAGGTCACATATGTAAAACATCATAGGGTATATTTAAACATTTCAAAACTTCACAGTGATGATACTCCTTCTAATGAAGAATGAAATCCAACTGCAAAAATTTCAATTCCTGCATTGACTTTACTGATGTCCAACTCTTTTCAGGTTTGCAAACTATAATCCACTCTTGTGTATAAAAGAAACTGTCACCTTTGTCTTCTGTTGGTTCCAATCCATAGCAACTTGCCCAAAACTTCCAAGTTCTATCAGTTGCTGGTGCTGGAAAACGGCCCCTAGTTCAATGGCATTTATCCCAGCAACCTAGCCTCAATGGTTTGCTCACTTCCTAAGTATTGCTGCCATGGAACATGATCTGTAGACTAACCTTGAAACCAGAGATCTGCTTGTCTCACACACTTGATTTGTGCATAACCGTGCTTGGAACTAATCTTTTCTTTACCTTACCAAATAAAGGAAACTATTCTATGCATTCTTTGCTCTAGGTTGGCCTTGAACTAAGAAATTACCTTGCCTTTCTCTCTTGGGATTAAAGATATATACTATCATGCATAAACACAAAGCTTTTCAGAGCCAGTATTCTCAAGATCTCTATCCAATGTTTCTGTAATACCATGGCATGATTTGGATCAAAACCCTCTGTTTTGAAGCCCATGATGTGGCTCTCTTATTTTTCTCCCATTTATGGATTTTAGTTCACAATATATGTAGTCATGTTGACAACTGACAGCAGCTATCCCCGTTCATCCCTTGGCCATTTGAATCTGTATCATATCTTCTTTTGACCAAATGAAAAAAAAATAATTGCAGCACTATAAGGCCTATATAATATAAACCATCCCTTTCTCAACTGAAAATCTACAAAGAGAATCCCTAGCTGGGGAGGATATTTCCCACTGGTCAATTCTCAGTTCTTTCCATTTAGTATCTTTGGATACATGATTTAACACCATTCTACTTTCTGATACCCTGTTGTGAACACTATATTTGAACCCCTCCATTTTGGGCTTTCAGTTTCCCACTTTCGTCTACATCTTGAAATGTTTCCCATAAGAGTGAACAACAGAACAAAGTCTAATCTACATCTCTTTGAGGCTCCCTTTATTGTTGGTATTAATTTACATCTCTTTAAATTACCCTCCAGAAAACTCTTAAGACAAGCGCACAAGGAAGCCCCATTCTTCACCAAAATATGAAAAGATATTTTGTAAACCTCATATTAATACTCCTCTCGTCTGAAACCACTGTGCCAAGCACCCCTATTTAAAGTCACTCTTAGCACCACTCTCTCCCCTGCTGCTAATACTTCAGCATATTAAGCTCCATTTAAACCATCCAAACTGCCAGAAATGAATTTCCTACAAACAAAAACATGGACAGACCTATCACAATGATAAACCAGTCTCTGGAACGCACCTTTATGTTAGTTAAGGATTCATCATAGTGAAGAGAGCCCATGAGTAAGACAACTGTTACTGAGAATGACAGTCAATTTGGTCTGACTTACAACTAAAAGATTCCTTCTATTAACACGATTGCAGAAATTCAGAAACCATTCAGGATGACACAGTGCTAAAGGTGCCAAGGTAGGCAGGTAATTCTCTTCTACAGGCTGCCAGGTGGATAATTTTAACCAAGCTAACCTGACCTGAGATACTGATGAATCCACAGTGTAACACTTCCTATGACAAAGCGACCCCATCCTCAGTAAGGCCCCATATCTGATTAGTGCTAAATACAAGTAGGCTATGCATAGTGAAACAATCAAAACCATTCCCTGGCTCTAATTTGTCTCTGCAAAAAAAATATGAGATTATGGGGGCTATACCAAGCCAAAGAATGTTAAAAACTATCCTATGCCAAAATAGCCATAGTGTAGTCAGACTCAACAAAGGTCAGAATCCTAAATGTCCTTTGCTTCTCCTCAACTCTCTAACATTCATTCCAGCATCAAATAAAAGCTTAACATCAGATCACATATGTACAACATCATAGGGTATATATAAACATTTCAAAACTTCACAGTGATGATACTCCTTCAAATGAAGCCAAAAATCCAACTGCAAAAACTTCAATTCCTGCATTGACTTTACTGATGTCCAACTCTTTTCAGGATTGCAAACTATAATCCACTTGTGCTGAATAAAAGAAACTATCTCTTTTGTCTTGTGGTGGTTCCAATCCCTGATAGCTGCTTTCCTCAACATTCATCCCACAGGGTTCACTGAGGATCATCTGGGCTCTTACAAAAAGAGCTTGGGTTTCACCTTACAGATCTAGTTTCTATGTGACAATAAGCTCCTGCAAGTAGTACTCCACTGTTGCTGCTCTTCCTTATGGTCATCACATTTTACTGGACTCTCAAATACACCCAGTTCTTCTGCTTCCACCAGGCAGCACTTCCACCATGAGCCTCTCCTAGGCAGTCTTCAAGGTACCAATAGTCAACTTCATTGTATAACCCCTTTCAGTCTTTGGACTTCAACAGACACTGAAGCAGCATTTTCCCCTATGGGCTTACCTAGCCACTCACAGGACCAGGCCTCAACTGCTCTTCAGGATCCTTTCATTCCTTCAGTACCACCTGGAAGTTTCTTACAAATTGTCTGGCTGCCTGCAGGAGGGCTATCTCTGGACACAGCTTCTTCGTACACTCATAAAATACTTCCAATGTATTATACCTCAACGATGACAGTTTCTCAGTCACTGGCAATTTCTAAGCTCAAACTAACTTGATTCAGCTGTCCAAGTAAACTGTACTATTCTGGATTCTAAAGCCATAGCAACTTGCCCAAAACTTCCAAGTTCTATCAGTTGCTGGTGCTGGAACACGGCCCCTAGTTCAATGGCATTTATCCCAACAATCTAGCCTCAGTGGTTTGCTCACTGCCTAAGTATTGCTGCCATGGAACATGATCTGTAGACTAACCTTGAAACCAGAGATCTGCTTGTCTCACACACTTGATTTGTGCACAACCGTGCTTGGAACTAATCTTTTCTTTACCTTTACCAAATAAAGAAAACTATTCTTTACTTTCTTTGTTCTAGGTTGGCCTTAAACTCAGAAATTAGCTTCCCTTTCTCTCTTGGGATTAAAGATGTATACTATCATGCATAAACACAAAGCTTTTCAGAGCCAGTATTCTCAAGATCTCTATCAACAGTTACTGTTATACCACAGCATGATTTGTGTTGGGAGCCGACTCTTAGCCGAAAGTGGCTATCATCTTTACAGCCATCTCGAGCCATATACCCTGACAAGAGACTTGTTTCAACAGCCTGCAATAGCTGAGCGCACTCTGATAAACATCTTGTTACACTGTTTAGTGCCCCCAGCTGCAAGGTGCTCCTGGTATCCATGGCTACAAGGCACGTGACGTAGTGGCTTCAGTTGAGATTGTCCACGAGGGCAAGTCCAGTAGTAAAGGGTATACCCAGGATTTCCTTTCTATTGAGGAGGTAGAAAGTGGGAGGTAGATGGAGGTAGGAGGTAGAAGGTAGAAGATGGAAGGAGTGAGAAAGTGAGAGGTGTCAGGAGACTGAAGGAGTGAGAATATAGAAGAAGAGAGGAGAATAAAGAAGAGACTTGAAGAGACTCCACCGGACTCTGTCTTGTATCTATCTTTTGCGTCTCTCGCCCCTTTTTTCCCCTTCCTCCGTCCCCACTCTCTCTCTTGCTAGACCCTGGCCTGCGGACCGGAGCAGCAGAACTGGCCGGCCTGTACAAAGTAGCAGAACCTGACGGCCGTTACAAAAGAAACGGCAGTTACAATTTGGACCAAAACCCTCTGTTTTCTAGCCCTTGATCTAGACCTCTTCTTTTTCTCCCATTTATGGACATTAGTTCACAACATATGTAGTCATGTTGACAACTGACCGCAGCCATCCCTGTCCATCTCTTGGCGATTTGAATCAGAATCATATCTTCTTTTGTCCAATGAAAAAAAAAATAACTGCAGCATTAAAAGGCCTATATAATATAAACCATCCCTTTCTCAACTGAAAATCTACAAAGAGAATCCCTAGATTTGGAGGATATTTCCCCCTGGTCAATTCTCAGTTACTTCCATTTAGTATCTTTGGATACATGATTTAAAATCTTTCTAATTCCTGATACCCTTTTGTGAACACTATATTTGAACCCCTCCATTTTGGGCTTTTGGTTTCCCATTTTACTCTACTTCTTGAAATGTTTCCCATAAGAGCGAACAACAGAACAAAGTCTAATCTATGTCTCTTTGAGGCTCCCTTTATTAATGGTATTAATTTACATCTCTATAATTTACCCTTCAGAAAACTCTTAAGACAAGCACACAAGGAAGCCCTAATCTTCACCAAAATACCAAAAGATATTTTCTAAGCCTCATATTAATAATCCTCTTGTCTGAAATCTACTGTGCCAAGCCCCCTCATTTAAAATCAGTCTTAGCACCCCTCTTGGGCCTGCTGCTAATAATTCAGCATATTAAGCTCCATTTAATGCATCCAAACTGCCAGAATCGAATTTCTTACAAACAAAAACATGGATAGACCTATCACAATGATACCCCAGTCTCTGGTACCCCTTTATATGATACTTAAGGATTCAAGACAGTGAAGAGACCCCATGAGCAAGACAACTCTTATTGAAGATGACAGTCAATTTGAGCTGACTTACAACTGAAAGATTCCTTCTATTAACTCGATGGCAGAAATTTGGACACCATTCAGGATGACGTAGTGCTAAAGGCGCCAAGGAAGGCAGGTTATTCTCTTCCACAGGCTGCCAGGAGGATGGTTTTAACCAAGCTGGCCTGACCTGAGATTTTTATAAATCCTCCATTGTGACACACTTCCTATGACAAAGCGACACAATCCTCAGGAAGGCCACATATCTGATTAGTGCTAAATTCATGTAGGCTAAGCACAGTGAAACAATCACAACCATTCCCTGGCACTAATTTGTCTCTGCCAAAAAAAAAAAGAAAAAAAGAAAGATTATGTGTGCTATACCAAGCCAAAGGATCTTAGAAACTATCCAGTGCCAAAATACCCATAGTCTATTCCAGAATAAACAAAGCTCAGAATCCTAAATGTCCTTTTCTCTTCCAGAACTCTCTAATATTCATAATTCATTACAGCATCAAATAAACGCTTAACATCAGATCACATATGTACAACATCATAGGGTATATATAAACATTTGAAAACTTCACAGTGATGATACTCCTTCAAATGAAGCCAAAAATACAACTGCAAAAACTTCAATTCCTGCATTGACTTTACTGATGTCCAACTCTTTTCAGGTTTGCAAACTATAATCCACTTGTGCTGTATCAAAGAAACTGTCACCTTTGTCTTGTGCTGGTTCCAATCCCTGATAGCTGCTTTCCTAAACAGGCATCCTACAGGGTTCACTGAGGATCATCTGGGCTCTTACAAAAAGAGCTTGGGTTTCACCTTACAGATCTAGTTTCTGTGTGACCATAAGCTCCTGCCAATTGTACTCCACTGTTGCTGCTCTTCCTTATGGTCATCCCATTTTAGTGGACTCTCAAATACACCCAGTTTTTCTGCTTCCACCAGTCAGCGCTTTCACCATGAGCCTCTCCTAGGCAGTCTTCAATGTACCAATACTCAGCTTCATTGTATAACCCCTTTCAGTCCTTGGACTTCAGCAGACACTGAAGCAGCAATTTCTCCAATGGCCTTACCTAGCCACTCACAGGACCAGGCCTCAACTGCTCTTCAGGATCCCTTCATTCCTTCAGTACCACCTGGAAGATTCTTACAAATTATCTGGATGCCTGCAGGAGGACTATCTCTGGAACACAGCTTCTTCGTACTCTCATAAAATACTTCCAATATACTATACCTCAACGATGACAGTTTCTAAGTCACTGGCAATTTCTTAGCTCAAACTAAATTGATTTAGCTGTCCAAGTAAACTCTACTATTCTGGATTCTAAACCCATAGCAACATGCCCCAAACTTCCAAGTTCTATCAATTGCTGGTGCTGGAACACGGCCCCTAGTTCAATGGCATTTATCCCAGCAACGTAGCTTCAATTGTTTGCTCACTGCCTAAGTATTGCTGTCATGGAACATGATCTGTAGTCTAACCTTGAACCCAGAGATCTGCTTGTCTCACACACTTGATTTGTGCTCAACCATGACTGGAACTAATCTTTTCTTTACCTTTACCAAATAAGGAAAACTATTCTTTACTTTCTTTGTTCTAGGTTGGCCTTGAACTCAGAAATTACCTTCCCTTGCTCTCTTGGGATTAAAGATGTATACTATCATGCATAAACACAAAGCTTTTCAGAGCCAGTATTCTCAAGATCTCTATCCAAATTACTGTAATACCATGCCATGGTTTGGACCAAAACCCTCTGTTTTCTAGCCCTTGATGTGGATCTTTGATTTTTCTCCCATGTATGGATATTAGTTCACAACATATGTAGTCTTGTTGACAACTGACAGCAGCCATCCCCGTCCATCTCTTGGCCATTTGAATCAGAATCATATCTTCTGTTGTCCAAATGAAAAAAATAACTGCAGCATTAAAATGCCTATATAATATAAACCATTCCTTTCTCAACTGAAAATCTACAAAGAGAATCCCTAGCTGGGGAGGATATTTCCCCCTGGTCATTTCCAAGTTACTTCCATTTAGTATCTTTGGATACATGAGTTAACACCATTCTACTTCCTGATACCCTTTTGTGAACACTATATTTGAAACCCTACATTTTGGGCTTTTGGTTTCCCATTTTACTCTACTTCTTGAAATGTATCCCATAAGAGTGAACAACATAACAAAGTCTAATCTGGGTCTCTTTGAGGCTCCCTTTATTAATGGTATTAATTTACATCTCTTTAAGTTACCCTCCAGAAAACTCTTAAGACTAGCGCACAATGAAGCCCTATTCTTCACCAAAATATGAAAATATAATTTCTAAGCTTCATATTAATACTCTTCTCATCTGAAATCTACTGTGGCAAGCCCCCTCATTTAAAATCACTCTTACCACCACTCACTGCCCTGTTGTTAATACTTCAGCATATTAAGCTACATTTTAAGTATCCAAACGGCCGGAATCGAATTTCCTACAAACAAAAACATGGACAGAGCTATCACAATGATAACCCAGTGTCTGTTACCCACTCCTATGTTAGTGAAGGATTCATCACAGTGAAGAGACCCCATGAGTAAGACAGCACTTATTTAGGATGACATTAATTTGGGCTGACTTACAACTTAAAGATTCCTCCTACTAACACGATGGCAGAAATTCGGACACCATTCAGGATGACATAGTGCTAAAGATGCCAAGGAAGGCAGGTTATTCTCTTCGAAAGGCTGCCAGGTGGATGGTTTAAACAAAGCTGGCCTGACCTGAGATTATCATGAATTCTCCATTGTGGCACACTTCCTATGACAAAGCGACCACATCCTCAGTAATCTAATTAGTGCTAAATTGATGTAGGCTAAGCATAGTGAAACAATCAAAACCATTCTCTGGCACTAATTTGTCTCTGCAAAAAAAAAATGAGATTGTGGGGGCTATACCTAGCCAAAGTACCTTAGAAACTACCCAATGCCAAAATGCCAATAGTCTAGTCCAGACTCAACAAAGCTCAGAACCCTAAATGTCCTTTGCTCCTCTTAAACTCTCTAAAATTCATTCCAGCCTCAGATAAAAGCTTAACATCAGGTAACATATGTAAAACATCATAGGGTATATATAAACATTTCAAAACTTCACAGTGATGATACTCCTTAAAATGAAGCCAAAAATCCAACTGCAAAAATTTCAATTCCTGCATTGACTTTACTGATGCCCAACTCTTTTTAGGTTTGCAAACTATAATCCACTTGTGCTGAATAAAAGATACTGTAACCATTGTCTTGTGCTGGATCCAATCCCTGATAGCTGCTTTCCTCAACATTCATCCCACAGGGTTCACTGAGGATCATCTGGGCTCTTACAAAAAAAGCCTGGGTTTCACCTTACAGATCTAGTTTCTGTGTGACCATAAGCTCCTGCCAATTGTACTCCACTGTTGCTGCTCTTCCTTATGGTCATCACATTTTA
>NW_021619544.1:322252-339246 GCF_004785775.1 Grammomys surdaster | reverse complement strand
AGTTTTTTGCATTTTGCATTTTCTTTGACAACTGTGTCAATATTTTCTACCATATCTTCTGCATTTGAGATTCTCTCTTCTATCTCTTGTATTCGGTTGGTGATGCTTACGTCTATGACTCCTGATCTCTTTCTTAGATTTTCTATCTCCATGGTTGTCTCCCTTTGAGCTTTCTTTATTGTTTCTATTTCCATTTTCAGATCCTGAATGTTTTTTGTTTAATTACTTCTTTGTGTTTTCTTGCATTTCTTTAAGGGATTTCTGTGATTCCTCTTTAAGGGCTTCTACCTGTTTACTTGTACTCTCCTGTATTTCTTTAAGGGAGTTACTTAATTCCTTCTTATAATCCTCTATCATCATCATGAGAAGTGATTTTAATTCTGAATCCTGCTTTTCCGGTGTGATGGGGTGTCCAGGGCCTGCTATATTGGGAGAACTGGGTATTGATGATGCCAAGAAACTTTGGTTTCTGTTGCTTATGTTCTTGTGCTTGCCTTTCACCATCTGGTTAACTCTAGTGTTACCTACCCTCACTGTGTAAGACTGGAGTCTGTATTTCCAGTTATCTTGCTTGTGGCAGAGCTCCTCAGAGTCCAGATGTCTCTGTGGTCTTATGATCCTAATCTCCTGGGTGGAAGAACTCCTAGGACTCAGGCCACCTCTTGGATCTGGAAATCCTTCTGCTCTGGGTGCAGTGGTTCCTCTAGGATGGCTCAGGATACAATGTCTCCCAAGTGCAAACCAGCTCAGTGTCTGCTGTTCTGATTGCAGTGGCTCCTCTAGGATGGCTCAGGATTCAGTATTTCCACAGGAGCAGACCAACTCTTTGTCTTCCCTAGCCCAAAGGACCAGGCAGGGGCAGAAGGGAAGTGGAATTCTGGAGGGGTGGGGTTTGGGTAGCTGGTGGGTCCTGAATGTCCCTGGCTCCCAGATGTAACTCTGGGGCTTATGGAGTGAGATGGAGTTCTTACCGGCTGCTCTGAGTGCAGTGGCTCCTCTAGGATGGCTCATGATTTAGTATCTCCACAGGAGCAGACCAACTCTGTGTCTGCCCCAGCCCAAAGGACCAAGCAGGGGCAGAAGGGAAGTGGAATTCCGGAGGGGTAGGGTTTGGGTAGCTGGTGGGTCCTGAATGTCCCTGGCTCCCAGATGTATCTCTGGGGCTTATGGAGTGAGATGGAGTTCTTACCAGCTGCTCTGAGTGCAGTGGCTCCTCTAGGATGGCTCAGGATTCAGTATCTCCACAGGAGCAGACCAACTCTGTGTCTTCCCCAGCCCAAAGGACCAGGCAGAGGCAGAAGGGAAGTGGAATTCTGGAGGGGCCTCATTGATTTTTAAACTCTGCCTGGGTTATTTAATTTTTTCTTGAAAAAGAATTTTACTGCATGGCCCTGGGTAGCCTGGAACTCATGACATAGACCAGGCTGACCTTTAACTCAAACCAATCTGCCTGCCTCTTTTTTTCCAAGTGCTGGGATTAAATACATGTTCCACCATGCCTAGAAATTTATTTTATTTAAAATATTTTTAAAATTTATTTTTATTTATACCATGTGCATTCATACCAAAAAAGAAAGTGTCAGATTTACTGGAACTAGACTTATAGGTGGTGTGTGCCACGTGATAGGGTTGCTAGGAACTGAAACATCTCTTCAGTCCCTCGTATAATTTGTATTAACTATTCTTTTCTTTTATTGTGTTTTCTCTTCTATTCACTTCTGTTTTCTGACATTTTCTGGAAATCATACTGATTGAAATGATTTCCAGTCAGTGAAGAATGTAAGCATAAACCCTTTAAGGAAAGTTTCTGATTTACTGATCAAAGCGCAGGTCCTGAATTATGATCTTTTGTTTTTCATTAGTGGATGGCACCTAATGCTTTTGCAAAACTTGTTTATTCTTCACCACTTAACAGGATGTTGCATGACCAAACCTGAGGTGATCTTCAAATTGGAGCATGGATTTGGGCCATGGCCTGTGATAGAATCCTCTGTCTGCAGCCTTCCAGGTCAGTGAATGCATACTGAGTGAGCAAAAGTGGACAGCAAGAGGATAGTTCACCATATTGGTCATGTTGAATGCTTCCTACCAACTTACCTAGCCCTGACCCAGACTCTTCATTTTTGGAGTGTCTGGAAAGAATTAGCTGTGTCAACCCATCACCTAGTTTTTGGTTGTTTCTGATATGTTTTCCTGGTATGAAAACATGCAAGTCTTTAGCTGAATGATGCCCTACTGCTGACAGATACCATTAACGAGGCCAGTTATCAATCAACAAACAGCGCCAAGTGATAAGGTGAGAACAGCAGACTTAGATTAGACCCTAGTAACACACCCAAAGCTACCACACTTGGTTGACTCCTAATAGTACTCTCAGAGAAGACAGATAAAAATGCCTACCCACTTCAACCTCTGTACTTGATGGTTAGTGTTTTTACTCTATTGCTTTTTGATTCAGTTCTTCTCTGTTTATATATTTTTCTTACTTGCAGGCTTATATCTTTGTATTTTTCATTTTTCCAGATTCATTATCTCCTGTGGTTTTCTGTTTCCCTTTTGTGGATTTCTTTTCATTTTTATTTTCCTGTTACCTAACCCTCTTCCACTTTCCTTATCTGTCACTGTTTCATTTTTATTATCTCTTATACATTTCTTCTTTTTGTTTGTTTGTTTGTTTGGTTGGTTGGTTTTTCAAAATAGTGATTGTGTTGCTTTAACTCTCCTAGAACTGTCTCTATAGACCAGGCTGGCCTTGAACTGAGAGAGAGCCACCTGCCTCTGTATCCCAAGTGCTGGGACTAAAGGCATGCCCCAAGAGGCCTAGCTGTCCATAAAGGCTCTTAAACATTACCTACAAGTAATAGGTTATATAATCAATATAGCAAATCTGGGGCTTTTCCTCCCTTCCTTTCATGGTAAGAATAAGTTCTATGTCTTATATGTACCAGCCAAGCTCAGTAATCCTGAGATAAGTCTTCAACCAAGACAGTACCATTTTTTTTTTTTTTTAAACAGCATCTCATGCAGCCCATGAATTTTGACCTCAAAATACTATCTTGACCTCAACTTTACTATCTTGGGGAGGATCACCTTGGATTTCTGAGATGCGTACCACCCTGGATAATTTATATGGTGCTGGGGATTTAAACTCTGTGTGTGCTGGGCAGACACTCTACCAACTGAGTTTCAGCTTAGATACCTTATATTTCAGTATCTTTTCTACATATGAATATTGTACATGGTGAGAAGGAAGTGAAGAAAAAAAAGTAATTTAAAATTTCGTCCAAGTAACCCTAAGCCACCTAGGAATATGCTAAATAGTATGTACAATTAAACCTGTAACAGTGGTGAAAATGAGTTTAGCGTTCTGGCTCAGTAGATGAAGAGGCTGTAGTTCAGTCACTGACACCAGTATGGTAGAAGACAACAGACTCCTATGGGTTTGATCTCTGACCTTCAGACATGTGTGGTATGTGTGCACTCTCACATATAGACAAATAAATAAATATAACTTTTTAAAAGGAAATTGAGGAAGACAATGGATAATTAAAGATGTCACATGTTCATATATTAATACAATTAGTTTGGTCAAAATGTCTTTAATTTTTAAGATGATGATGATGGTGGTGATGATGATTGTATAGGCCTACTGTGTGTGGGAGGGCCAAGTGTGCCACAGCATGTATGTGGAGGTCAAAGGCCAACTCTGTGGAGTTTTTTCTTCCAACTTTATGTGGGTTCTGAGGATGGAACTCACAGTGCCAGGCTTGCATAGCAAGCATCTTTTCCAAATGAGCCATCTAGCCAGCCCCTAAAATACTCTCTTAATGAAAGCTATACACACACATTCAGTGTACTACCAGAAATGATAACGTATTTTCTAGAAAACAGGAAAATATAAACATGAAATTGTCTTATAGAAGTAATACAAACTAGCCAATGGACTCTTATAGAAAAGGTGATGCTGAACTTATCCCTATACCTTCTTTCAAATAATGCTACAAGAGCCATATGAACAAAATAGCAAGCTGTTGGCAGAAACTTTTAGCACAGACCTTGTAATGGACCTTCCCAATGATCCAAAAGTATATCACAGAACTTTAGCCATCTTTTTCTCAGTAATATTACCAAGAAGTTGTTTCAACAAAAGGACTTTAAAAGATGATTCTGTAAAAAGAATATATCCACACACAAAAAAAGACTGAACCTAGGCAGCTATTTCTTACACTGTACATATGGAACAGAGACCTTAACAGGAGGCCTTTAATCTTGAAGCAGCTGGAGAAATTCATGCAAACTCAATTGCATATACCATGTGTGTTGACTTTTTGTTTGTTTGTTTGTTTGTTCGTTTTTTTGAGACAAGGTTTCTCTGTGTAGTCCTGACTGTCCTGGAACTCACTCTGTAGATCAGGCTGTCCTGGAACTCAGAAATCCACCTGCCTCTGCCTCCCAAGTGCTGGGATTAAAGGCATGCGCCACCACCGCCCGGCCCGTGTGTTGACTTCTGAATAGAATGTAAACAGCTCTGGAATATAGATCTAGCAGGGCTTGGTGGGTCATGCCTGTAACCCCCAAAGTGAGAGGAATTCAAGGTCATTCTCCAAACAATAATGTTCAAGGATAGAATGTGTTAGATGAGACATGGCTGAAACAAAAACAACTACATCAACAAAAAAATGAATACATTGTAAACTTAAATTTTCTAACCAGCAATACCCAGGGTGGAGATGCACCATATAGATAAAAAATATGTTTGCCAGTATAGGATTAATATTATGAATATATGAAAAAAGAAACCATACACACAGTTGGTGATAATAGAGAATTATTTACCTGCTATGGAGTTTTCAGATGTGAGACATAGAACAGCTGTATGCTGCAAGTATGCCATCCTAGGTAAATGCATGATGAGACCATGGTGCAGTGGCTGCCCTTAAAGACCTGTGCTCACAGTAACAAAGATATCATTCTCAGTGCTCATCATTGGATTTATCAAAAAGATGATGCAAAGTTCAGATGTATTTTTAACTGAAAAGAATCAGATTGTGCTGGGCATGGTGGCACACATGCAGCATGAAGTCAATAAATTTATTATATTATTCAAAAGAACTGAGAATGTTTAATGTTTACTGAGAATGTTTTCATAAGGCAATATTATTTTATACTTTCCATGAGGATAAGAAAACACACTTTTTTTTTTACATTTGAGTTACATGAAAAAGATTTCAGAATTATTCATGTATAGTGATATTTTTAATATTATTTTAGGTACTCATAAAAAGCCTGCCTGGAATGAGACTGACCAGGAAAATCACAAAGGATATTTGTGGCAAGTTGAAATTGCCAACACCAAGACATCAAATGACAAAATTGTTGAAGTAAGTAAAATATTTAACATGAACTCTTAACATATTTCAGATCTAAACACATATGTTGGAAATTACTTAGTAATGTTTCTTCAAGAACTTAACCCAAATCAAGAAGATGGCTCAGCGTGTAACAGGACTTGTGGTGGATAATGAAGAAAACCCCTGAAACTTGTTTTCTGAACTTCATGTGTGTGCCCTGGTGTGAGTATGTACACATGCACAAACAGAGATGTAATTTGAAAAATAAAAGAAAGTAACTCAGGCCTGGGAAGATTGTTTACTTGTTAAAATGCTTGATGTATGAAAGCATGAGGTCTTCAGTTTGGATCCTCATCCACCATCTATAAAGCTAGTTTGGACAACATGTGTCTTTAACCAGTGCGATGAAAATAAGAAAGATTGGGATCACTGGGGTTTGCTGGCTATCATTCCTTCCAAGCTAGGTAGCTTCAGATCTATTGAGAGACCTGATCTCAAAAAATAGAGTAAATAGTGGTTTATGAAGATGCTGAACATCAACCTCAGTAACCTCACACATGCACACACATGCACACAGAGATACATTTAAACGTGTGTATACACAAATGTACCTTCCTATACAATTAGAAAGGAACCCATAGCCTAGTGTTGTTCTGTATTGTGTAGCTATTAAGAGCCAGTGGGAGAAGAATGTGATACGTTTAATAATAATAGAAAATTATTCTGACATGATCAAATTTATATACCAAAAACTCAGTCAAAGTTGAAGATAGTGTTTTCTATATGTTTGACCATTGATATTGTTTTAAATAAAGACAGTGAATATTATTTACAAATAAAATTTCATATTAAAGAGATCGTTGATAAACTCCATAAATATTTGAAATTTTGACATATTCCAAACCAAAATCAGAAAGCATATTCTAGGGAAAAGCCCCGTTGCTGTATGAAATATATAACTAATTCCTCTCGTTCAAGGCAGACCTGAAGGTGGCACGGAAGATCCAACAAGGGACAAAATCCTGTGAAGATAAAGAATGCGTGAAGGCATTTATCCAGGAGTCACAGCACACGAGGAGTCAGATAACATGTAAGAAAAGCATCCGTTATAAGTCACCTCTCAATAACTGTCAGAGGCTTCTTAATGAGGAGACACTGTATACACAGAGACAGTGCAGGAGGTCACACCTGGCAGAACATCAGAAAAGTCTCGAAGGGGAGAAGCCATATGAAAGCTCCGGATATGGGAAAGCTTCCCACACCAAGTCTCAGCCTCAGAACACTCACAGAGACGAGAAGCCCTACCAATGTCTAGAATGTGGGAAATATTTCTACTACAAGTCACAAATCATTGAGCATCAAAGAAGTCATACAGGAGAGAAGCCTTATAAGTGTACAGAATGTGGAAAATCTTTTGGCTATAAAGCACATCTCACTATACATTCCAGAAGTCACACAGGTGAGAAGCCTTATCAATGTACAGAATGTAGAGAATTTTTTTACTGTAAGTCGCAACTCACAAAGCACCAGAAAAGTCATACAGGGGAGAAGCGCTATGAATGTGTGCAATGCCCCGAAGCTTTCTACTTTAAGAAACAACTCGCTCATCATGAGAAAACTCATAGTGCTGAAAAGCACTTTAAATGTAAATAGTGTGGAAAAGCATTTTACTGCAAGTCCCACCTCACTGTGCATCAGAGAACTCATATAAGTGAAAAACTCTATCAACGTTCACAGTGCAGGAAAACATTCTACTCTCAGACACAGCTTTCTGTGCATCAGAGAATTCACACTGATGAGAAGCCCTATGAATGTAAGCAATGTGGAAAAACATTCTACAGCAAGTCTGGGCTTCCTGCACATCAGAAAACTCATACGGGTGAGAAGCCCTATGCATGTAAAGAATGTGGAAAAGCATTCTATAACAAGTACCTGCTCATTGAGCATCATAGAGTTCACACAGGTGAGAAGCCCTATCAATGTACAGAATGCAAGAAAGCATTCTACTGCAAAAAAATACCTTTCTCTACATCAGAAAACTCACGCAAGTGAGAAGTCATTTCATTGTGCAGAGTGTGGAAAAGCTTTCTCCTGGCTGTCACACCTGACTCAACATCAGAGAATTCATACAGGGGAGAAGCCCTATGCATGTGAACACTGTAGAAAGACTTTCTACTTCAAGAAACAACTCACTCGACATCATAGAACACACAAGAAGTCATGAGGTGTAAATAATGCAGGAGACCATTTCACTGCAAATATAACCTCTGTGTATGAAAAAACTCAAACAAGGGAGAAACCCTGTGGTGAGTGTAACAGATACAGAAAATTTTCTCCCTCATACATACCTTACTCCAAGTCAGATGTGAAAGCCTAAGAGTGTAAAGAATGTATGAACTCTTACTTAAGTGCATAATTAGAAAGCTTGTAAGTGAAAATGATTAATGTAAAAACTGTAAGTCAGGTGTTACTGAGCCAGTGAACATATACTGGAGTCTGCCTGCAAACCTTGCTGGAAGGCATGTACCACATATACTGTCAGTGAGAGAATTCATGCTTAGGGCTGTCTCCTATGAAGTGGACAACTGTACAAAAGCTTTCTCATTCTTCCAATTACTTCAGTATATTGTAGGTGAGTAACTCAGAATGTAAAGAACAGAGGAAAGCTTTCTAACATTAAGCCCCATCAATTCACACCTAAAAGCTTTTACTGATGTGGGCCCCAGTGAAATTGATGAAAATAGACACATTTTGAGACAGAAATTGGGCCTCTGCAGTTGCAACCTCTTATGTGATATGCCAAGTAGAGCAAAAAGCATAGTGAGATATAGTATTTCATGTTTTCAGTTCTAAGTTCTGATACTGCAGGTCTACTGGGACCCAGTGATTGAAGATTGAACTTAGCAACATAGACAGATTCCATCTGATAAAAAGCTGCAAAGCCTTTTTGAAATTCCCCGTGTCAGATTATGACATTGTGACCCATGTGTTTAAAACCCTAAGAATCTAAAGAGTGCCAAAACTTTTGAAGCAAACTTAAAATTTATCTGACATCAGAAACCCAAAAGAGGTGATTAAACAGAGGATTCTTGTAGCAGGATATCTTCCCTGCTACATTTGCAATAAGCTCGCTAATGTGGGAGAAGTGAAGAGTGGAAAGGAAAAGGAAGAGGAGAAAGAGGAGGAGCTGGGAAGAACTGGAGGGAAGAGAGAAAATGGCGGCGGATGTCTGAGTGTCTCTAGCAGTCTAAGGTAGCAACTTACCAAAAGGTTAGATATTGGATAGCAACTCTAATTGTGTGGGCATCTTGTTATTTGAGCATTTTCAAATATATAAATTTTGGATGATCTTTAAACATTGGGAGTCTCATTTCTACCGGGTACCCCGTGGATTTTGGGGCATTATCAGGGGCTCCAGCCAAGCTTTGTGGAGACACCATGGTGGATTGGCAGAGCCAGCCACCACGCTGGCATGTAATGGATCTAGTTGTGGTGAGCTTTGCTTCTGGCCGAGGAACATGGTAGCCTGAGCTAAGCAGAGCAGAGCCACCTTTGGGATAGCTGGGTCGTGCAGGGGCTTTCTAAATATTACCTGATACAGATTCCACTATGAAAACCTACTTCCATAGTCCGTGTGACTTTTTTTTTTTTTAACAAGAATTTACCAACTAACTATTCATAGTGTAAGAATTCTAGAAATGGCATCCAGCCATGCTCCCACAGTACCAACCATCAGATACCTCATGAAAGTGAGAACACAATTGAAGTTTACAGATTAACTTGTCTTAAACATGGCTCAGTGGCAGTGCGCTCATCAGTCTTGTGCTGTGTGTCTACACATAGAACTTTCCCGTGTCATCTTGATTTAGGATATTCTTGTTCATGTTTGTTTGTAAATCAGTTCTAACTGTCCACAAGATTTAGCGCCTCATCAGGCATGACAAATTTAAATGTGTTTACATTTTTTCTTTTTTAATTTATTCTTTTATTGGGTATTTTATTTATTTGCATTTCAGATGTTATCCCTTTTCCTTATCCCCCCCTCAAAACTCCCTATCGCATCCCCCTTCCTCCTGCACCCACTCCCACCTCCCCGCCCTCAAATTCCCCCACACTGGGGCATCCAGCCTTCATGAGACCAAGGACCTCCTCTCCCACCGATGCCTGACAAGGCCATCCTCCAGT
Source organism: Grammomys surdaster (assembly GCF_004785775.1). Classification (NCBI taxonomy): domain Eukaryota; kingdom Metazoa; phylum Chordata; class Mammalia; order Rodentia; family Muridae; genus Grammomys; species Grammomys surdaster. The sequence continues at coordinate 329,710 of NW_021619544.1, read as the reverse complement.
ACATATACACCTGGAGACATGGGTCCCTCCTCTCAGGCTGGTGGTTTAGACCCTGGGAGCTCTGGTTGGTTGGTTGGTATTGTCGCTCTCCCCATGAAGCCGCAAACCCCTTCGGCTCCTTCAGTCTTCTAACTCCTCCAAAAGGCCCATAATATCTCCAAATTTTTTTCAGTTCTTTTGGAGGACTGCTGGATTTTCCTGTGTTGGTGCCTAATTGGACTGATGCTGATTAACTGGGATCTTTTCAAATATACCAGATTGGGGGCTGGAGAGCTGTCTCAGTGTTTAACAGCAGTGGCTGCTCATTCAGAGGACCCATATTTGATCCCTAGGACACACACAATGGTCTACAACTCTATAAATACAGTTTCAGAGGATCTTCTTGCCTCTGTGGGCATCAGGTATGCGGGAGATACAGACATATATACAAGCAAAACACTTGTAAAACCTTACAATTAAAATTTGCAATCCTATTACTCCTTTCAGCACTGTATAGCTAAATACAGACATCTCTTTCCTTATGTCTCTTCCTCTTGTCAGTTGAGGATTCAGTCTTGTCATATATTGAACTTTTAAGCCAGGCCTCTGTATTAAGGCCATCAGCCACATAAAATAGTCCATTATCATGAGCAACAGTAATTATTCTATGACATACGACACAAAGAAAATATTTTTTACAACACCCTTAATGACCACACAACATTGAATCAGGTACTATCAATGTACCTGACAAAACTCTTAAGTAAAAAATCTCAGTTTCATCAACATGAAGACTTGCTTATGTTGTACCTATATTTGAAGGGTTTGTAGCGCCTTTAAAACTCTCAAAATTGTCTCCCATGAGCTGGAGAGATGGCTCAGCATTAAAGAGCACTGGCTGCCCTTCCATAGGACCCAGGTTCAATTTGCAGCACTCAGATGACAGCTCACAACTGTCTGTAAGTCCACTTCCATTTGCCATGCGTGCTCACAGCAGGGGTTTAAAATATAGCTCAAGCAGTTCTACCTATATAGGAAACAGCCTTTGAACAGGAATCTAACTTCAGTCCTTCTTTGGAGTGGTCTGATATTCTACTATTTCTTTTGTGACCAAACATGTTCCTTTTCTGCAGTGACTAATCATGTGCTTTAAAAAAATTTATTTGTTCAGATCTATTGGCTACATACAGGTGTACCACATACTTTCCTGGTGCATTTGAAGGCCAGAAAGGGGCATTAAATTCCTTGAAACTGAATTACCATCAACTGTGACCCATCATGTAGGTTCTAGGAATTGAACCCAGGGTCCTTTGAAACAGCTAGTCTGATCTAACTGCTAAGATAACTACTCTTCAACCTAATAACCACTTTTTTCTTAACTTTTACATTGCCACATGTCTTAGTTACTTTTCTGTTGCTGTGGTAAAACATCATGACTGCCAGAGCACAGCTGCAGCAGGGTTGTGGGCAGCAGGACAGATGTGTGGAATGAGCAAACATAAAGAGTCTGATGACGACTATTTGTCTTTAAAACAGATGCCCCCACACCCTGGGATAGCTCAAACTGTCTTTACACAAGTTCAACACATTCAAGCATAAGCAGTTTCAATTCATTTATCTTTAATTATTTTACAAGAATCATTAACATTTACCCATTTGGGTTTCTTTTCCCTTTCTCCACTCCTATGTCATCATTAGTTGTCCTTTATTCCATATCTCAACATTAACCTTTATTTCATATCTAAGCATGGACTTTATATTTCAAGCCATATGATTATATCTAGCCAGACATCTTCTGTTAGATCTGTGCTGCTAGCATACATGAGGTTACAGATATGATTAATATTTAGCAGTATGATGCTTTTAAATTTTTGTAGTCAGAAGGGAATGTGGTGCCCTACATAGAATATTTTTCAGATGTAAATCTAATTTCTGTGCCCTACATATTTTTGTGTGAACAGTAGTTGTGGTCCTATTTTTCATACATTCTCAGAATGGTAATGATTAATACCTAACTCTTTTTTTTTCCTTCGACACAGGTTTCTCTGTATAGTCCTGGCTGTCCTGGAACTCACTCTGTAGACCAGGCTGGCCTCGAACTCAGAAATCTGCCCACCTCTGCCTCCCAAGTGTTGGGATTAAAATACCTAACTCTTAACTATGGGGACCAAGTTCTTATTCTTCCTGGCAGTTTCTGCATGTACTTTTTGCCTCCAAGGAGAATGGGAGATTTAGATTCCTATGTTGATTTTCTGGCATTGGACGTTTTATGCCCTTTATTCTGCCCTTACATATTTTAAAATGCCATGCCCCAGTCCTGGCAGTTCTTCTTTCTTGTTTGGTTCTTCTTGAATCAGTGAAGGGAAAGAGCAAAAACAGGGGTAAGACTTGGTCTTAGGATATATTTAGATTGCTGTATAATAAAATGTTTATCTATTTCAAGTCTAAGTCACTTTGCCTCAGTTACTGACCTGCCCTCTGAGACTGAGAAGCTGTTTAGCATGTCATCATAAAACAGTAGGGAATTAAGTAATGTAGTCTTTGTTCTATCTTCCAGCCTGCTAGTTGAAGTCAAGGAAGAAAAAAGGACACTTTGAAAAGTGATTTTAGCTTTTATTTCTGAGTTCTAAAATGTTTCCTATGAAAGCTCTCTAAGAAAAAGGAGAAAGGGGCTTCTAAGGAGGATAAGGGTTCAAGAAAAAGGGGGATAAGGATATCTAAGAAAAGGGGACTAGGGGTTCTCTTTGTCCTCAGCACATATACCCCTTTCAGAATACATGATCATATGTAAAAAGTTCATCACAAGTTTATGCATATACTCAAATCATAAGTCGAATAAGGAGTTTACAACAGAGAATGTTTATGCACATATCCATTAGGACTAATTATCTGGCTAAACATTCATCATCTGTCCCTAACTATAGGTTCATGGAGAGTTGGAAACCATAACATTTGTGAGTAAGTTATTAGTGAAGTTTTGTATAGATAAACCTAGTCAATATTTTCTCTTCTGTCCTTGAACCTATAGTAAATGGTAGTTCCCTTTTTATGACCTTTGGTTAATGGTTTTACAACCTCTTGATATGTGCCCTGAGTAGTAAATACCTTATTGCCATCTAAGAAGCAGTTAACTCATGATACTTGAAGACTGGCAGAGTTCTCATTACAGTTTTGACATCAGAAAAGATTTAATAGCAATCTTATTATAAAAGAGCTTAGTGAATATTATAATTTTAGGAATTCTTATAGGATCATCATTAAGAATTAAGAAATCATCTGTCTATGTAGCATTACTACAAGACAGTACATCTTCATTGTTCTTCAGAGATCTTCTCAAAAGGGTGGACTAATACCTAGTGATTGTTATATATGTTTAATAATAACAAGAAAAGCATATTAATAGCAGGAATCTTTCCTAAAATGAATTTTGCCTGGGCATTGCCTTCTAGAACAAATCTGTCATAGATTTTAATCCAACATAGACCCATCTCAGGAAGATCACCTGCTGGTTTTCAGTTTTTCTTCATTGGCTCCTGGTACTATAAGTTTTTAATGCCATCATATAAGAAGCTATTTCCTAAATTCTTGAAATATAGTTATCGCATTTTTAGAGTAGTTAAGTAAGCAAGAATCATTAACTTTAGTGAAATCCTCCTGCTTATTCAGGATGACTGCAGAGGCAGTCAGGGGCAAGGAGGAGAACTGGTTTCTGTGGTAAGACTGCAAAGAGGCTTATTTTCCTTATAGAAAAAAAAAACTTTAGAGAAAATTTCATCTGAGTCTATAAACTCATCTGAGGGGCTTTTGTTCCCAGTAATCTAAGCAGCAATTACAACTGACAAAGCAAAACTAAGAAGTACCATAAGCATAGCACAAGATAGAAGGGTCTGAAACTCATGCACTCCCTTCAAGCAGCACAGGGGACCACAGCATTGCATCCACAGGTCCTTGCTAGGCAGGCAAGATTCACCAAAGGACCTTGGCATAGGAACTCCATTTACAGAACAGTCATGCTCCATTCTCAGAGATTACAGCATGGCTTCCACCACATGACCTAGCACTTGTAAAAGACAATGTTTAATTTCAGTCTTATGGTTGCAGAGAGTTATAGAGTTTGTGATCACTATGGTGAAAGCATGGCAGCAGGCAGGTAGGCATGGTGTTGGAGCAATAACTGATAGCTTTTGTGCTTATGTGGAAGTAGGAGGCAGAGAGAAACAGAGGATGGGGGGAGCTTTTGTGCTTATGTGGAAGTAGGAGGCAGAGAGAAACAGGATGGGAGGAATAGCATGGACTTTTGAAACTTCAAATACCACCCCCAGCCCCTGCCCTGGAGACACATCTTCAACAAATCCATACCTTCTAATCGTTCCCAAAAGTTCCAGTAATTGGGGACCCAGTATTCAAATGTATGAGCCTACAGGGGCCATTCTCTTTTGAATAAACCACACCCATGCCTTCTAAGGAACCTTTCTCTTCTGTGAAACAATGACTTTTCATGTCTACTGAGTATTTAGACTCACATTTACACAGCCTAGTAGTAGTGGAAAAATGAGGAAATAGCCCAGAGAAGCATCTTGAGAGAGCTTGCATTTCTGTCCAAAGCTTATTGATTCAGCAGGTACCATAAGACAGGAGAAGAAACCACCAGAAGTATAAAACATGGGCTTAGCCCACCCCTGAGAGCTTGGCACTACAGAAGCAGGAAGTCCATGTACTTGACTGTAGCTTAAGAAGCACAGAAGACCCTATTTTAAAAAAAACAACTTGGGAAAAGGCAATTTTATTTCTAGTTGGAAAAACGCATTAGATTTGCATTTGCCAGTGTTTCTGCATAATATTCAAGTTTTAGCTGATCCAAATGCTAAAAAATAAAGCTAATAGGTAAGATTCTTTTAATTTTTAAAAATTAGTTTATGGTATAGGTATTTTGCCTATGTATATATGCCCGTGGGCCACCTGTGTGCTGGGTACCTAGGGGGGCCATGAGAAGGTGTAGAACAGGAGTTACAGATAGCTATAAGCTGCCATGCAGGTGCTAGAAATTGAACCTGTGTCCTTTGGAAGAGCAGCCAGTGCTTTTGACTATTGAATCATCTCTCCAGCCCAGGTCTCTCTATGTAGACCAATTTGGCCTCAAACTCACCAGATCTTTCTATTTCTGTTGCTTATTTGCTGGGGTTAAAGGTATGTGTCACCATACCCAGTGGGGATTTCTTTTAGTAAGGTAACTAACAACTTTAAATATTAAAATTAAAGGAGTTAATGCCCTTCCCCAATAAACCACCCCAGAAGACGAGACAAATTCATAATATATACAATATGTAAGGATTTGTGTGCAGCATTAAATCAACCACATGCATGCATTATAATTAGAAAATAACTAATATAGGTAAAATACATACACAAATTTAAAAGATGAAAGACCATATATGACAATGATCCCATCTCTGATAACAAGGAACTAGCCTGACAAAACTTCAGTTAAATGAGTTCTCAAATTGACTGCATGTTCAGAAATTAGTCTCCTATTGATCAGACCAAACCAGGTAAATTATGAATAAACCCATTCACACACATAATGATTATAGCACCTTAAGATAATTACAATTAAGAGTAACTAATTGAACATAGCTGACTGCTGAATCTAATGAAGCCTGGGCATACTGGCATAACCCTGTAACCCTTACGTTATACCTCATAAACCTTCAATTCAACAAATCAGGTTTCTGCATCCCTTTGATTTTTCCCTGGGTAGGAATCATATGTAAGGAGAAGCTTCTCCTCCTCCTCCTCCTCCTCCTCCTCCTCCTCCTCCTCCTCCTCCTTCTTCTTCTTCTTTTTTGATTTTTCGAGACAGGGTTTCTCTGTGTAGCCCTGGCTGTCCTGGAACTCACTCTGTAGAGCAGGCTAGCCTCGAACTCAGAAATCCGCCTGCCTCTGCCTCCCAAGTGCTGGGATTAAAGGCATGCGCCACCACCACCCAGCCAAGGAGAAGCTTCTTCTTCTTCTTTTTATTTTTTATTTTTATTTTTTTTATTGGATGTTTTATTTACATTTCATATGTTATCCTCTTACCCCATCCCCCACCTACCCAGGAACCCCCTATCCCCTCACCCCTCCTCCTACTTGTCTGTTGATGTACCCCAACTTACCCACCCACCCCACCCTCAAATTTCCACCCCCTGGGGTGTCCAGGCTTCATGAGACCAAGAATTTCTTCTCCCACCTATGCCCAGCAGAGCCCTCGTCTCTTACATATACAGCTGAAGCCATGGATCCCTCCCTAAGTGCTCCCAGGCTGGTGGTTTAGACCCTGGGAGCTCTGGTTGGTTGGTATTGTTGCTCTCCTCATGGGGCCACAAACCCTTTCAGCTCCTACAGTCTTCACTCTGACTCGTCCATTGGGAACCCCATGATCAGTTCAAAGGTTAGGTGTGAGCATCTGCCTCTGAATAAGTCAGACTCTTGCAGACCTCTGAGGAGACATCTATATCAGGCTCTTATCAGCATGCACTTCCTGACTTCCACATCAGCATCTACCTTTGGTAGATGGATGGATGGATGGATGGATGGATGGATGGATGGGATGGATACTCAGGTAGAATGGTCTTCAGATGGCCCCTCCTTCAGTTTCTGTCCCTCCCTTTGTCTCCATATTTGCTCCCTTGAGTATTTTGTTGCTCCTTCTAAGAAGGACTGAATCACCCCCACTTGGTCTTCCTTCTTCATGAGCTTCATGTGGCCTGTGAGTTGAATCTTGGGTATTTCAAATTTCTGGGCTAATATCCAGTAATCAGTGAGTGAATACCATGTGTGTTCTTTTGTGACAAAGAACTCAAGAAATTAGAGTCCAGACAACCAAATAACCCTATTAAAAAATGGGATATAGAGCTTAACAAAGAATTTTCAACTGAGGAAACTCGAATGGCCGAGAAGCACCTAAAGAAGTGTTCAGTATCCTTAGTCATCAGGGAAATGCAAATCAAAACAACCCTGAGATTCCATCTCACACCAGTCAGAATGGCTAAGATTAAGAACTCAGGTGATAGTAGATGCTGGCGAGGGTGTGGAGAAAGAGGAACACTCTTCCATTGTTGGTGGGACTGCAAGATGGTGCAGCCACTTTGGAAATCAGTCTGCCAGCTCCTCAGAAAATTGGACATAGCATTACCTGAGGATCCAATTATACCACTCCTAGGCATATACCCAGAAGATGCTTGAACATAAAACAAGGACACATGCTCAACTATGTTCATAGCAGCCTTATTTATAATAGCCAGGAGCTGGAAAGAACCCAGATGTCCTTCAACTGAGGAATGGATACAAAAAATGTGGTACATTTACACAATGGAGTATTACTCAGCTATTAAAAAACAATCAATTTGAGAAATTCCTAGGTAAATGGATGGAACTAGAAACGAGAAGCTTCTTTTTTTTTTTTTTTTTTTTTTTTTTTTTTTTTTTTTTTTTTTTTTT
>NW_021619544.1:315980-322152 GCF_004785775.1 Grammomys surdaster | reverse complement strand
CCACCTCCCCACCCTCAAAATTCCCACCCCCTGGGGCATCCAGCCTTCATGAGGTCAAGGTTCTCTTCTTCCACCTATGCCCAGCAGGGCCCTCCACTTTTACATATTCAGCTGAAGCCCTGGATCCCCCCCTAAGTGCTCCCAGGCTGGTGGTTTAGACCCTGGGAGCTGTGGTTGGTTGGTATTGTTGCTCTCCTCATGGTGCCACAAACCCTTTCAGCTCCTTCAGTCTTCACTCTAACTCCTCTATTGAGAACCCCATGATCAGTTCAATGGCTAGTTGTGAGCATCTGCCTCTGAATATGTCTGACTCTTGAAGGCCTCTGAGGAGATATCCATATCAGGCTCTTATCAGCATGCACTTCCTGTCTTCCACATCAGCATCTACCTTTGGTGATTGCACATGGGATAGATACTCAGGTGGGGTGGTCTTGAGACGGCCCCTCCTTCAGTTTCTGTCCCTCACTTTGTCTCCATATTTGCTCCCTTGAGTATTTTGTTGCTCCTTCTAAGAAGGACCGAATCACCCTCACTTGGTCTTCCTTCTTTATGGGCTTCATGTGGCCTGTGAGTTGCATCTTGGGCATTTCAAGGTTCTAGGCTAATATCCAATAATCAGTGAGTGAATACCATGTGTCTTCTTTTGTGATTGGCTTACCTCACTCAGGATGATAATTTCTAGTTCCATCCATTTACCTAGGAACCTCTCGAATTCATTGTTTTTAATAGCTGAGTAATACTCCATTGTGTAAATATACCACATTTTTTGAATCCATTCCTCAGTTGAAGGACATCTGGGTTCTTTCCAGCTCCTGGCTATTATAAATAAGGCTGCTATGAACATAGTTGAGCATATGTCCTTGTTATATGTTCGAGCATCTTCTGGGTATATGCCTAGGAGTGGTATAGCTGGATCCTCGGGTAATGCTATGTCCAATTTTCTGAGGAACCGCCACACTGATTTCCAAAGTGGTTGCACCATCTTGCAGTCCCACCAACAATGGAGGAGTGTTCCTCTTTCTCCACACCCTCGCCAGCATCTACTATCACCTGAGTTTTTAATCTTAGCCATTCTGACTGGTGTGAGATGGAATCTCAGGGTTGTTTTGATTTGCATTTCCCTGACGACTAAGGATGCTGAACATTTCTTTAGATGCTTCTCGGCCATTCGAGTTTCTTCCGTTGAAAATTCTTTGTTAAGCTCTATACCCCATTTTTTAATAGGGTAATTTGGTTGTCTGGAGTCTAATTTCTTGAGTTCTTTGTATATATTGGATATTAGCCCTCTATCAGATGAAGGATTGGTAAAGATCTTTTCCCAATTTGTTGGTTGTCGTTTTGTCCTATTGACAGTGTCCTTTGCCTTACAGAAACTTTGCAATTTTATGAAGTCCCATTTGTCAATTCTCGATCTTAGAGCATATGCCATTGGAGTTCTGTTCAGGAACTTTTCCCCTGTGCCCAAGTATTCGAGGCTTTTCCCCACCTTCTCTTCTATTAGTTTCAGTGTATCTGGTTTTATGTGGAGGTCCTTTATCCACATAGACTTGAGCTTTGTACAAGGAGATAAGAATGGATCAATTTTCATTCTTCTACATGTTGTCTTCCAGTTGAACCAGCACCATTTGTTGAAAATGCTGTCCTTTTTCCACTGGACAGTTTTAGCTCCTTTGTCAAAGATCAAGTGACCATAGGAGTGTGGGTTCATTTCTGGGTCTTCAATTCTATTCCATTGATCTTCCTGCCTGTCTCTGTACCAATACCAGGTAGTTTTTATCACTATTGCTCTGTAGTACAGCTTGAGGTCAGGGATGGTAATTCCTCCAGAAGTTCTTTTATTGTTGAGAATAGTTTTCGCTATCCTGGGTTTTTTGTTATTCCATATGAATTTGAGAATTTCCTTTTCTAACTCTGTGAAGAATTGAGTTGGGATTTTAATGGGGATTGCATTGAATCTGTAGATTGCTTTTGGCAAGATGGCCATTTTTATTATATTAATCCTGCCAATCCATGAGCATGGGAGATCTTTCCATCTTCTGAGATCTTCTTCAATTTCTTTCTTCAGAGACTTGAAGTTCTTGTCATACAGGTCTTTCACTTGCTTGGTTAGATTCACACCAAGGTATTTTATATTATTTGCAACTATTGTGAAGGGTGTCATTTCCCTAATTTCTTTTTCAGTCTGTTTATCTTTCATGTAGAGGAAGGCTACTGATTTGTTTGAGTTGATTTTATAACCAGCCACTTTGCTGAAGTTGTTTATCAGGTTTAGGAGTTCTCTGGTGGAAGTTTGGGGGTCACTTAAGTATACTATCATATCATCTGCAAATAGCGATATTTTGACTTCTTCCTTTCCTATTTGTATCCCTTTGACTTCTTTTTGTTGTCTAATTGCTCTGGCTAAGACTTCCAGTACTATATTGAATAGGTAGGGGGAGAGTGGGCAGCCTTGTCTAGTCCCTGATCTTAGTGGGATTGCTTCAAGTTTCTCTCCATTTAGCTTGATGTTGGCTACTGGTTTGCTGTAAATTGCTTTTACTATGTTTAGGTAGGGGCCTTGAATTCCTGATCTTTCCAAGACTTTTATCATGAAGGGATGTTGAATTTTGTCAAATGCTTTCTCAGCATCTAGTGAGATGATCATGTGGTTTTTTTCTTTAAGTTTGTTTATATAGTGGATTACATTGATGGATTTCCGAATATTGAACCATCCCTGCATTCCTGGGATAAAACCTACTTGATCATGATGGATGATTGTTTTGATGTGGTCTTGGATTCGGTTTGCTAGAATTTTATTGAGTATTTTTGCATCGATGTTCATAAGGGAGATTGGTCTGAAGTTCTCTTTCTTTGTCGGGTCTTTGTGGGGTTTGGGTATGAGTGTAATTGTAGCTTCATAGAACGAATTGGGTAGTGTTCCTTCTGTTTCTATTTTGTGGAATAGTTTGAAGAGAATTGGTATTAGGTCTTCCTTGAAGGTCTGATAGAATTCAGCACTAAAACCATCTGGTCCTGGGCTTTTTTTAGTGGGGAGACTTTTAATGACTGCTGCTATTTCCTTAGGGGTTATGGGACTGTTTAGATGGTTTATCTGCTCCTGATTTAACTTTGGTACCTGGTGTCTGTCTAGGAAGTTGTCCATTTCATCCAGGTTTTCCAGTTTTGTTGAGTATAGGCCTTTGTAGTAGGATCTGTTGATTTTTTGAATTTCTTCAGTTTCTGTTCTTATGTCTCCCTTTTCAGTTCTGATTTTATTAATTTGGATACTGTCTCTTTGCCCTCTGGTTAATCTGGCTAAGGGTTTATCTATCTTGTTGATTTTCTCAAAGAACCAGCTCCTGGTTTTGTTGATATTTTGTATTGTTCTTTCTGTTTCTATTTGGTTGATTTCCGCCCCGAGTTTGATTATTTCCTGCCTTCTACTCCTCCTGGGTGTATTTGCTTCTTTTTGTTCTAGAGCTTTTAATTGTGCAGTCAAGTTGTTAGTGTGTGCTCTCTCCAGTTTCTTTTTGTAGGCACTTAGAGCTATGAGTTTTCCTCTTAGCACTGCCTTCATGGAGTCCCACAAGTTTTGGTATGATGTGTCCTCATTTTCATTGAATTCTAAAAAGTCTTTAATTTCTTTATCTATTTCTCCCTTGACCAAGTCGTCATTGAGTAGAGAGTTGTTCAGTTTCCATGTGCATGTGGGTTTTTCCATTGGTTTTGTCATTATTAAAGACCAGTCTTAGTCCATGGTGATCTGATAAGATGCAAGGGATTATTTCAATCTTTTTGTATCTGTAGAGGCCTGCTTTGTGACCAATTATATGGTCTGTTTTGGAGAAGGTACCATGAGGTGCTGAGAAAAAGGTATATTCTTTTGTTTTAGGATGAAATGTTCTATAGATGTCTGTTAAGTCCATTTGGTTCATAACTTCTGTTATTTTCAAAGTGTCTCGGTTTAGTTTCTGTTTCCATGATCTGTCCATTGCTGAGAGTGGGGTGTTGAAATCCCCCACTATTATTGTGTGAGGTGTAATGTGTGTTTTGAGGTTTAGTAAAGTTTCTCTTATGTATGTAGGTGCCCTTGCATTTGGAGCATAGATGTTCAGAATTGAGAGTTCACCTTGGCCGGGCAGTGGTGGTGCACACCTTTAATCCCAGCACTTGGGAGGCAGAGGCAGGCAGATTCCCGAGTTCGAGGCCAGCCTGCTCTACAGAGTGAGTTCCAGGACAGCCAGGACTACACAGAGAAACCCTGTCTTGAAAAAAAAAAAAAAGAGAATTCACCTTGGTAGATTTTTCCTTTGATGAGTATGAAGTGTCCTTCCTTATCTTTTTTGATTAATTTTGGATAAAAGTCGATTTTATTTGATATTAGAATGGCTACTCCAGCTTGTTTCTTGGGACCATTAGCTTGGAAAATTGTTTTCCACCCTTTTATTCTGAGGTAGTGTCTGTCTTTGTCACTGAGGTGCGTTTCTTGTATACAGCAAAATACTGGGTCCTGTTTGTGTATCCAGTCTGATAGTCTGCGTCTTTTTATTGGGGAATCGAGTCCATTAATCTTAAGAGATATTAAGGAAAAATGATTGTGGCTTCCTGTTATTTTTGTTATTAGAGGTAGAATTATGTTTGTATAGTTATCTTCTTTTGAGGTTGTTAGAAGATTACTTCCTTGCTTTTTCTAGGTTGTAGTTTCCCTCCTTGTGTTGGCGTTTTCCATCAATTATCCTTTGAAGTGCTGGGTTTGTGGGAAGATATTGTGCAAATTTGATTTTGTCATGGAATATCTTGGTTTCACCATCTATAGTGATTGAGAGTTTTGCTGGATATAGTAGTCTGGGCTGGCAATTGTGTTCTCTTAGGGTCTGTATGATGTCCGTCCAGGCTCTTCTGGCTTTTATAGTCTCTGGTGAGAAGTCTGGTGTAATTCTTATAGGTCTGCCTTTATATGTTACTTGACCTTTTTCCCTTACTGCTTTTAGCATTTTTTCTTTGTTTTGTGCATCTGATGTTTTGTGACGGGAGGTATTTCTTTTCTGGTCTAGTCTATTTGGTGTTCTGTAGGCTTCTTGTATGTTTATGGGCATCTTGTTCTTTAGGTTAGTGAAGTTTTCCTCAATAATTTTGTTGAAGATATTTACTGGCCCTTTAAGTTGGGAATCTTCATTCTCATCTATACCTATTATCCTTAGGTTTGGTCTTCTCATTGTGTCCTGGATTTCCTGGATGTTTTGAGTTAGGAGTTTTTTGCGTTTTGCATTTTCTTTGACAACTGTGTCAATATTTTCCACCGTATCTTCTGCATTTGAGATTCTCTCTTCTATCTCTTGTATTCGGTTGGTGATGCTTGCATCTGTGACTCCTGATCTCTTTCTTAGGTTTTCTATCTCCATGGTTGTCTCCCTTTGAACTTTCTTTATTGTTTCTATTTCTAGTTTCAGGTCCTGAATGTTTTTGTTTAATTCCTTCTTTGTGTTTTCTTCCATTTCTTTAAGGGATTTCTGTGATTCCTCTTTAAGGGCTTCTATCTGTTTACTTGTACTCTCCTGTATTTCTTTAAGGGAGTTACTTAATTCCTTCTTATAATCCTCTATCATCATCATGAGAAGTGATTTTAATTCTGAATCCTGCTTTCCAGGTGTGATGGGGTGTTCAGGGCTTGCTATATTGGGAGAATTGGGCACTGATGATGCCAAGAAACTCTGGTTTCCGTTGCTTATGTTCTTGCGCTTGCCTTTCGCCATCTGGTTAACTCTAGTGGTACCTGCTCTCACTGTGTAAAACTGGAGTCTGTATTTCCAGTTATCTTGCTTATTGCAGAGCTCCTCAGAGTCCAGAGGTCTCTGTGGTCTTATGCCCCTAATCTCCCGGGTGGAAGAACTCCTGGGACTCAGGCCACCTCTTGGATCTGGAAATCCTTCTGCTCTGAGTGCAGTGGGTCCTCGATGACTCAGGATTCAGTTTCAGCTGCTCTGAGTGCAGTGGCTCCAGCTGCTCTGAGTGCAGTGGCTCCTGGATGACTCAGGATTCAGTTTCTCAACAGGACAGGAGCAGACCGACTCTGTGTCACCTGCTCTGAGTGCAGTGGCTCCTGGATGACTCAGGATTCAGTTTCTCCACAGGACAGGAGCAGACCAACTCTGTGTCTGCTCCAGCCCGGAGGAGCAGGCAGGGGCAGAAGGGA
>NW_021619544.1:230468-315970 GCF_004785775.1 Grammomys surdaster | reverse complement strand
GACTCTGTGTCTGCTCCAGCCCGGAGGACCAGGCAGGGGCAGAAGGGCGAGAAGCTTCTTAAGTGCTGGTTTGTAGCAGATTTTGCATCTCTTGACAGCAGATGGGGTGGTAGCAGGCAGAGATAGCATGAAGCTTGTAGGGTTAATACTCACATGTAAGTAGCAAGACACTAAGTTATATTATAAATATTTAAACTCCTGTGTTGGCCTGGGAGAGATCTGCTTTAACTTCTGTGCACTCACAACCCTGCTTTGAGAAAACTTTATAAAAATATACCCCATGATATGTATTTATATAAATCAAATATTTGCTGATAGAAATAAATTTACTTAAAATTTGAGGGAAACTTGAGAACTGGAGCTTTCATAGGGCGCGGGCGGGGCGTGGGGCTGCAGCGGCAAGGCTCGGGCAGGAGCGGGCGAGACCCCAGCTGTGAGCTGGAGCACAGCCCGCTTTTCAGTAGCGTGGGGCAGGGCCTGGCGCAGGATTGCTGGCGACTGGCGAGGAATCGTGAAAAATTGGGAAAGGTCTCACACCACACTACACCTTTACTTTTGATCTCTGGGGGATATATACAGTTTTTGGGGGGAGAGCAGGTAGTTCTTATTGGTTTGTTTTGAGAACTTGGGAATGCCTTATTTGCATGGAGGTGTTTTTCCTACGTGATCAAGGCCATGGACCTCTCCGTGGGAGGGGCTGTGGGGAACGGAAGCTAAGAGAGCCATATGGCTTTGGGAAAGTTCCAAGCGGCCTCCCATCCTACTGGCCTTCTTCAGACCAAGGTTCCCAGGGCTTCAGATCTTTCTACCAAGCTTTCTGGCTTTTTCTCATAGCCTACTGCCCCACATTAGCAGTTACTAGTACTTGATACTCTTCCAGAGAATTCAAGTTCAACTCCTGTCACCCACATGGAAGCTCACAACTGTATGCAACTCTACTCCCAGGGAACCCAATACAGTCTACTGGCCTCAGTGGGCAGTAGACACTCATGTATATAGACATACATGCAGGCAAAATACCCAGGCACACAAAGATAAATCCTAAAACATGTCCTGAATATTTAAGAAAATAAAAGTAGTTTGGGACACATGTTTATACTCCTATGCAAAAGGTGAAGGCAGTTTGGCATTATAATGGAAAGTATTTGCTTATTTACTTTTTAGATAAAATTAAGTCATGGTTGAGTATTTGATACTGCAGGGGAGAACATTACAATGTTTTCCAGAGTTGATATATATTTTTTTGATTTATTTATTCTATATATGTGAGTACACTGTTGCTGTCTTCAGACACACCAGAAGAGGGTATCAGAATCCATTACAGATGGTCATGAGCCACCATGTGGTTGCTGGGAATTGAACTCAGGACCTCTGGAAGAGCATCAGTCAGTGCTCTTAACCACTGAGCCATCTCTCCAGCCCCAGAGTTGATATTTTCATTTTCAATTGATCAGTGCTGGAAAAGTTTTACACAAATATGTAGTTTTTTTAAAAGCTGCAGATACATGTGTAGGAGTGAGGAGGCTCGGGAATCTCCCCTGTATCCCACTGCAGATTAGGGGTGAGGCTCTCATACTCATGTCCTCAGGACAGGCTTTCCTGTACCACCAGGACAGCTCTATTGTACCTCCCAGGGTAGATGCCTGGCCAGTGAAGGCGGAGGCCATTTCTGAACAGCCCTTAGGCATCATAATGGTCCCAGGTCATAACACAGACTATGGCCGTATCACCTGTGGTGGTAATATGGGCCACAGACACTTGCTGCTGCATTGCCACAGACCCAGACATAGCCCTCATGGGCAGCATGGGCTGGGACTTCAACGTGGCCTCAAGTGGCAGGGCAGTCTGCTCACATCAGACTGTTCCTCCCCACCCTTGTGTCTCTAGTTCCTCGTATATTCATAGTGTTCAAACCTCCCAGCTTCTCTTACTCTCCCACATACTTGCACATTTTAGTGGCTCTTGCTGCAGGCATGTCTTCTCTCCTGATCAGTAGAGCTGCCCATTGCAGCTGCAGTACCCGGGAGAGCTGGCCCTGTACTTCATCTGGACAGCATGGTAGAGCTTGCCCTGGGGGTGTGGGTGGTAAGAGTGGGAGAACTGTCCCTGTCACTTTTCAGCTGCAGCATTGGCAGAGTTAGACAGATCAGTTCTGAAGAGCCCACCCTAGTGGTGTGGGTGTGGAAGAGCTAACTTTCTGCTGCTCAGCTACCTACGAAGGTGGAGTTGGCCCTCCTCAATCTCTACCCATTATGTATTGATGGAGTATGTTAAAGGGACAGTTCTACAGATCCAAAGCTTGAGGCTTTCCATGTCACAAGGCAACACCAGGACATCGAGAAGAGTCCCAGTGAGGATCCAGGATTGATACTGCAGGAAAAGCCAGAGGCCTCCAACTAGAACAATGACTTATTGCAAGGAGCATTTGCAAGTAAAGATGTTTGGGCAAAAGTGTATACTGTGTGTTAATACTGCAGATTCCACAACAGGATGGGTTTTTTGGGGGTGATGTTTTTGTTTTTTTTGTTGTTTGCTTGTTTGATTTTTGTTATATTTTATTTTGTTGGAGAAATTTTAAGAGCCTCCTGAGAATGGCTATCAAGGAACATGGAGATGAGTGGGAGCATGGTGTAAAATTCAGAGTCAATAAATACATTTTTTTTAAAAAAAATCATCTTTAGAGGCACTTCAGAAGTTCTTCCATTATTCCAAGATAGAGTCCATTTAATAATTTCTTTATACCATATATTCATATCATTAACCCAGTGAACAGCTCTATCTATCTATCTATCTATCTATCTATCTAGTTACTTTGAATCAGTCCCTGGCTGAGCTCACTAAATAGACCTGGTGAGGTTGAATTCATAGAGATCTGCCTGCCTCTGTCTCCTGAGTGCTGGAATTAAAGCCAAATGCCCTGATATTTTGTTTTGTTTTCGAAACAGATGTCACTCAAACTCAGGCTGCCCTGTAACTCTATGTAGCCCAAGCCTCTCTCAGAGTCATAAAAATCATCCTGTTTCAGTCTCTTGGTCTTGGAATGGCACATGTGAAACCAAATGCCCAGCTAGAAAGGATTTTTGTTTATATTTGTTGTATTTTTTAATATTTCTTTCTCTCTCTCTCTCTCTCTCTCTCTCTCTCTCTCCCTCCCTCCCTCCCTCCCTCCCTCCCTCCCTCTCTCCCTCCCTCCCTTCCTCTCGCTCGCTCACTCCATATGTCACTTATGGCATGCATGAAGTGTTTATAACCACTAGATTGGTATAAATATAGTCTGGTCTGAAGTCTGACAGTCTTTTGCTCAAGGAATCTAGGACAATAAGGGACATTCTAGCAGCTGCCAGTTAGGAGGTCAACTTGCCCCAATATCTCAGTTTATTTACAGGACAGTTAATATCAGTCTGAGTGTATAGAATTAAATTTTCAAAGAGCATCCTACTAAAGATACTAGTGGTCTTAAGAGTATTTTAATGATGCTTGACACAAGCCCTAGTGTTAGTGAAGAGACAGATTCCTTTCATCTATATCAGTGCGCCATTAACATTTTTAAAAATGAAACAAACCAACAATAACAGAAACCTTCCTTACACTAATGCTCTCTCTAATACTTAGTAATGTGGAGACAGGAGGATCTTGAATTCTATTAGATCATGAACCTGTAGATTTAACATCATCTCTGCAAGCTAGAGAAATGAAGCTATGCTCTCCCCAGCTACTCTGCCTCTTATCCTACAGATGTAGCAAGAATGTGTAAACAAATGTACTTCCTTATCTCTGCTGCTCCGATGGCCACTCAAACTGTCTTTGAGGTATAGACTCAAAGGTTTTCTCTGTCTTTCATACTGTCTCTAGATGGGGTTTAAGTATGTCCCCCTCCACCATGTTGCAGGATATTTGATCACACTGTGAACCCTGAAATTGTGTTGTTCACTGGAAAAACCTGTTTCTATTTGTGGTATGGCTCCACCTTGGTGCATACTTTTAATCCAAGAGCTTTCTGCTTATTGTAAATAGAATTAAATAAAGTCAACCATAGGTCAAGAGGCAGAGCAAGCAGCCAGTTGACAAGGAGTGAACATAGGAAAGAAAAAACCATAGAGAGTGAGAGGAAGTCAGGAGGATGGATAGAAAGATGCACAGGAAGTAGAAAGGAGTGATATTCAGTTTGATGTTTTTGAAAGAGTGTGAAGAAGGAGAACTTTACTTTTCCTTTTGGGACATCACCTGAGGAAGAAGGTCAGGTAGATGCTTTCTCTGCCTCTCTGAGCTAGCAGACTTTCACCCCAGAGTCTTCATTGGTAAAATTGAATCACTGAGATTTTGTTTAAAACAATACTCTCCACACACATTTTCATGCAAAATGCCCATACACACAAAATAAAATAAAACATAAAATAACAAATCTCAAGAAAAAGAAAAGAAACCACATCATCCAGTCAAACAACTTACCAAACAAAAAGAAATGGATGTGGCTAACAGCTGTAATCCTAGCATTCAGGAGGTTGAGGACAAGGACTGCCATGAATTTCAGGCCAGCCTAGGCAATACAGCCAGTTCCAACCTGGGTTACATAGTTAGTTCTTTGCCAGCTACTGGAGATATATTGCAAGATTTTACTTGAAAAGGGGGGCAGAGTTTAGAAAATCAAATTCTAGGAGAGATATGACATACCTATATCACTGATATGCAGAACAACAGCTGTATATATTTAAAAGCTTCCTCACTGAACTGATTAAATCAATCTTGTACTTCCATTAACAATACTAAAATAGACATTCTTCCCAGGATCACATGAATTGTTCACCCATATAAACCTTCGGAATCATAAATATAAAAATAGTGCACATATAAAAGTGTTTCCTGCCGGGTGGTGGTGGCACAGCACTTGGGAGGCAGAGGCAGGCGGATTTCTGAGTTCGAGGCCAGCCTGCTCTACAGAGTGAGTTCCAGGACAGCCAGGGCTACACAGAGGAACCCTGTCTTGAAAAACAAAACAAAACAAAACAAAAAAAACAAAAAAAAAAGTGTTTCCTACAAGCATAGGGAATTGGGGCTGAAGAGATGGGCCAGGGGTTAAGAGCACTGGCTGCTCTTCCAGAGGATCCTGGTTCGATTCCCAGTAGCAATATGGCAACTCACAACTGCCTGCAATTCCAGTTCCAGAGTATCCACACCTTCACACAGCCATACATGCTGGCAAAACACCAATGCACAATAAAATAAGAATAAGTAATTTTTAAAAAGAGCATACTAAATTAAAATAGAGATAAAACACGGAAATGTTAGACCAAAAGCTGTTACAGGTTTAGGACAAAGGAAGTCGAGACAAGCTGTCCTTCAGATGAGAGCTTCATTGGGAGCATGATGGGATCCTGGAAGACAGAAAATCCTTCAGTTCTAAAGAGCAAAGACAGTTTCTGACTTACAGGATTTTAAAAAGAATAATAAGGTATATTATTATTATTAATAATAATATAATAAGTTTTGTAAAAAGAATAAAAAGGTAAATTCCAAATCATGTGATCTAACCTATGTGCCAAGAATAGAGGGGAAGGCATTAGACTAATGGACAATTTATAATTCAAAACTGTCTTGGGTCTAGGCATCAAGGGGAAATGATCTTGCTGCAGCTGCAAGGTGGAAGGAGAGAACTCATCTTTTTCTGGTAGCTGCAAGATCACTGCTGGTGTTTTGAGTTCTCTTTCTGAAGAGGGAGGGGATGCAGTGAGGTGTGGCCATATTTGAGGGGAGCTACATCAAGGGAGTGGTACTCTATCAAGAAATGACCTGCTCTAGCAGGTCCTTCCTCAGTGGCAGGGTCTTGATGATCAGTTCCAGAGGATGAGAATATAGAAGATAGAGAAGATAAAAACTGTTATATTTTGTACAAGCTATGTCTTATGTTAAGCAAACCTGTTAAGAAGTATAGCACCTCATACACTATTTCCAGGGGAGAAATGAGACAGAGTCAACAGAATCATATAATGGGTTAGAGTCGTTATAAGAGTAATCAAGCAATGTTGCACGAAGAGAACACAGATTGTCTCAAGAACATGACAGAGCATACAGTGGCTTATGACTGATAACTTCAGGTTCTTTATGAGAAAAAGCCAAGTAATCAGGAACTAACACCTTCCATCTTGCAGTACTCAGACCTCAGCTCCAGACTGGTCTTGGCAAGTTCACGTTTGAGCAAGGACTGAGAACTAGATTCCTTTTTCCTCTCATCAGGGTCTATGAGAAAGCCTTGGATCAATCTGGCCCTCAACAACAAAATACTTGTATACCTATGAAATAATTAGAGATTAAATCACAAAGTTTTAAGAACATAGAAGTCAAACAGTGATCCTAAGAGAAATCAAAATATTTTTAGCAAACAGCACAAGTGCTTATGGGCAAATTAAACCACGAAGATATATACTAAAAATGTAGAGATTAAAAAAAATCCGAACACTTAGCCTTCTACATTAGGAACTAGATAAAGCACCTAAATCAAGCAAAGGAACGTAACAGTTAGCCAAGTCTTGGGTTATTTGTTGTTGTTCGATTGTTTGTGTTAGGGTCTAGGAGTCACCCCACAAGTCATGCAAACACTAATCTCAGTCAGACAGGGATAGTTTAATGAATGCACACTCTTAAGACTGATCAATCAGGGCAACAGCTTACAGACTCGAGAGCTGAAAGCTGTGAACCTATACACTGTCTAGGGTCAGTTTATATAGGGAAAAATATAATGTACTCATAAGCAGATGCAGGGGGACTATATAAGCCAAGTGGGCTTCAGAGTGGTCAGCCTTTCCCCAAATTTATTAACAGTTTAGACACCTGAAACTAACCAGAACTGGGCAAGTTAATTGCTGCAACAATCATAGGCTTATGTAAAAGGGATCTCCCCCTTCCAGCTTGCAAAAGGATAGTTACCCAAGCTTGGGGCCAAGAGATCAAGATCAATCCCTCCTTGGCATGAAGCAAGAATAGTCAAGTATGCTTGAAGCAAAAACTCCAAGGCTTGGAGGGGTTTGAAGGTAAGCAATTGCTAGAACTGGTAGCTATAACAGAGAAAGTCTACAACAATAGAGATAACCTCGAGGGTCAACAAAACGGGATTGGCCAAATACTTGAAGCTGCCACCAACCATGACCACAAGGATAACAGTGAACTGAGGGACATGGCTCAGAAAAGACGAAAAGGTAAGCAGGGCACAGTTGATGGGGAATCTGGCTTCCAGTGACACTAAATAAAGACCAGTGTGCTTTCTGCAAAGAAATAGGCCATTGGAAAAACAGAAAACTCAAAGTCCTGAAATTAGAGGAAGTCAGTGACTGAGGGAAATGGGGCTCAACCCCTGTCCATGAGCCCTGGGTAACCCTGAAGGTGGAGGGGAAACCAATAGATTTTCTGGTGAACACTGTTGTATAACATTCCATTTTAAAACAACCGCTAAGACCATTGTCAGATTGAAAAACATGGATAGAAGAAGTAACAGGCAATATGCCTTGTACATTGTGTCCTGGCCAGCAGAGCATTAAACAGGGGGTCCAGGGAGATCACCTGAAAGAGAAAGTGAGGGACAGGTCAGCTGATGCAAAGAAGGTGATCTGTCTATAGTCTGATCAAATCGCCATTTTTACTTTTTCACACACGGATTATATACACAAAAAGGCAGGATGTGGGGAAGGGGATGATTCAGGAGTGTAGGTGTTCAGGGGAGTACAGATATCTTCCAGAACAGAGCATCAACTGGGTGAAGGCTCAGGGGATGGATCACTATGACTCCGCCTATGATTCACTTGTCCTTATCTAAGTTGGTACTATCCATCAAGGCTACCTATCTACAAGGTCTATGTATTCAGCCTGACAATTTTCCACCAAAGCTGCTTGTTTACAATAGCTTCTAGTCATCTGTTTCAGTGTTTTTCCACAGAGACCCAAGACTTTGTGTTAGCAGGCATGTATGTTAGGCCTGTTGCTGATTTTAGGCTGGTTTTAGACCTCCAGTGTATAAGCAGGGCTGCCCCTGACATCCATGTACTACCCAAAGAAAGATGGACTTGGGAATGGGATGAGTAAGTCACTCTTTTATAGTCATCCAGGATGCCCATACACTCTGCTGGGGAGAGATATCACCAAAATGGGAGTCCAAATCCATTTTGGCCCAGAAGGAGTGGAAGTGCTGGATAAGAATAGTCCTATCCTGCCAGGCAGTGGTGGCGCACGCCTGTAATCCCAGCGCTTGGGAGGCAGAGGCAGGTGGATTTCTGAGTTTGAGGCCAGCCTGGTTTACAGAGTGAGTTCCAGGACAGCCAGGGCTACACAGAGAAACCCTGTCTTGAAAAACCACACACAAAAAAAAGGCCCTATCCATATTGTGATCTTGGCCCTAGAAAAAGAGTATAAGTTTTTCCCTCAGCCAATGCCCTCACCAAACCCACTGCTACAGAAGTTCCTGACTGAGGTCCCCAAAGTTTGGGCAGAGAGAAGTTAGTGAGTCAGCAAATTTGCAAATATGCAATCAAGATGTTGAGGGTCCAGTCTAGTTTTACATCTCTTGAAAGAGGTCAAATGTCACACCCTCCTGTCCCTCCTTCTACTTTCTTAGCACTTCTACCAACAAGCCAAATTTCTATTTCTGCCTAATACTTGATAGATTTCTGAGAACTTTTATGCTTGTTACTTCCTTTGACTTTTTTTTTTTTTACCAACCCTGAATGACAGGTACAGAAGATATTCCTTTTTAAAATATACATTTTATTAAAACTATAGATCTTTATATTAGGATGGGATATGCATTCCTGGAATGCCAGAACTCAGGAGGCACAGACAGGAGAGTTAGGAGGTTCATGTCAGCTTGGGCTATATAAGGAACTCTTGTCTCAAAAATTGAAACAACAGTCTTAGTTTTGTAGCTCCTGGTCATCTTATGGATTATTATTATTATTTTTTTTTTAAGAAAAGAATGGCAGTAACTTCCTTTCAGTGTACTGATTTTTTTTTTTTTTTTTTTTTGGAGACAGAATCCTGTATTCTAGACTGACTTCAAGTTGCCCTGAAGCTGAGGAAAAACGTTTGATCACCTGCCTCTAGCTTGCAAGGCTTATGTCACAGGGTGTGCTGTCAAGCCTGGCTTTACGTGGTGCTGGGGATGAAACACAGAGCCTCACACGTCAGGTGAACATTCTCCCTACTGTGCCACATCCCTAACCAGCTTGGTTCTTTTTCTTATTTGATATATAAAGGCAAACTAACCTTTTAAGAGGGTTTTTTTTTTTTGCATATTTGCCCTTTTGCTAACTTTTTTTTTTTTAAAAGATTTTTTAATTTTATGTATGTGAGTACACTGTAGCTGTCGCCATCTTCATTCAGACACACCAGAAGAGGGCATCAGATCTCATCATAGGTTGTTGTGAGCCACCACGTGGTTGTTGGGAATTGAACTCTGTACCTCTAGAAGAGCAATCAGAGGTCTTAACCACTGAGCCACCTCTCCAGCCCATTGCTAACGTTTAATTAATGTTTCTCTGCTCAACACAGCCCAGGTAGTATCCAGATTGAAAGTATTTAAAGAATTTAAACAGTCTTTTTAAGATTTATTTTTTTTAATGTGTATGTGAGAGTACCTTTATGTGTATATGTACACTCTATGTGTGATGCATGTAGTGCCTGTGGCCACAAGGATGCAGGGAACCTAACCCAGACCCTCTTTAAGGGAGACAAGTGCTTTTTAAAATTGCTGAGCCCCAAGAAACCAAATTCTGTTGTTGATTTGGAGACAGGGTTTCTCTAACCCCGGCTGTCCTGGAACTCACTCTGCAGACCAAGGTGGCCTTGGACTCACAGAAACTCACCTGCCTCTGCCTCAGGGATGGTGGGATTAAAAGTCTGCACCATCACTGCCCAGTGAACCACATTCTTATCTTTCAGTATCCATTGATACTGTCCTGTGTTTTGTTTTATTTCATTTTATTTCATGAGCAAAAGCAGAGGGCACTAGTTCCCCTGGGACTGAAGTCATAGGCAGTTGTTGTGTGTTGACAGACCTGTGAGCTTGGGAAGAGAACTAAGGTTCTCTGGAAGAGCAATACACACTCTTTAACCTCTTATCCATTGGCCCTTTTATTTATTTCTGTAATTAGTTTGCCTTCAATTTCGAGGTGGGTACCTCTGGTTTCAACCATGCTATGGAAGCATTGCATTAATGGGTGTTTCTGTGTCATGTTTGTTTCTGTTCTGAGACTGGCCTTGAATCGAGCCTGTAGGCTTCCCAGATCCTGAACATTTGATTTTCCTGCCTCAGCCTCCCAAGTACTGGGATTATGGAACCTAGCTAGACGGGTTTCTAAATTTGGCAGTTTCTGTACCCCCAGCTCCTTTTTTTAAAAGTAAATAATAGGTACGCCTAAACATTTTTTTCTTTTAAAAAAATCAACTTTTAGGAAAGAGAAATGGCTCAGTTAGTAAAGGTGCTTGCTGCTAAGCCCTATGAACTGAGTTCCAATCCCCAGGACCCATATGGTATAAAGGGACAGCCAACTCTAGCCAGTTTCCCTCCACCCTCTACTCATGCACTGTGGGACACATGTGCTTCTCCCACGTTTTTGTTAAATATATGCAATTAAAAATTATAAATTAACCTTTTGTATAAAAATTCCTGCTGTGAGGGCAAGGGGATCCCTACATCGTCCAGCGCGTGTAGTGCACAGTGCGCACGCGCGGCCCTAACACAGCTGGGCCAGCTCTGGAGGGCTGGAGTGAATTCTTAAAAGGAAACCTACTCGGAACTCCAGCTTGTGTGTGCTCGGGTACAAGCCTTGGGCCACAAGGACCAGTTGGGCTGACTGTGTCACCACTCTCTCCGCGACACAACAGTTCCTGTCACTCAGGCCTCGCTAGCCATTCAGAGCAGCCAGACAAGCTATCCAATAATGGGCGCTGAGGAGCGGCGAGAGGCGGGCTCTTCGCCGCCATGCTCCGGGTTCCCCTTTAAGGCTGAGCGAGGCGGTGCGTGAGCCGTGCTGTGAGCTCCGCTGCCTGTCCTGTGGGAGAGTGCAGCCGAGGTCGGAAGCCACGCCATGGTGAGCAAGGGGCTGCTGTCCTCAGACGGGGAGGAGAGGCGGGCGGAGCCCCGGGAAGCCGTCTGGTGGAGCCTCCTCGCGGCTGAAGCGAGAGCTCTGTTCTGGGGCCCAGCTCTGGTCGGCTCCGCCCCTCGGGCCGCGTCTGCGTAGAGCGCTGAGCACCGTGGCGAGAGGCTCCGCCCCTCTCGCCTTTCTGTGACGTCACTTTGGCGCGGGACCTCGGGTAGTGTTGAGAGTCTGATTTCTCTGATTTGTGTACTTCGCCTTTCATTATTTAGGTTTAGAATACACTTAAGAGTTAATTTCCGTGGCAGTTATAAAGTCTTTCATTAATTCCTTAAGTATAGATGTTAAGGTGGCTCACTTAATATTTGTTAATGAAGGAAATTCCTTGAGTTTTCTTTGCTTCTTTGTCAAAAACAGTTTGTTAGTATTCTGTCTAAACTCCACCTCCACAGTCACCTGGCAACTACCAGGTTTGCTCCGCCCCACAGTTACCTGGCAACAGGCAGGTAGGCCTGCCCACTAGAAAAGGGGCTGCCTGGCCCCTCCTCTCTCTCTTGCTCCTCTTGTCCCCTTACTCTCGTGCCTACAGGTTCCCTCTGCCCCTTCCCCCTCTTTCCACGTGGTCATGGCCAGCCTCTACTCCTCTACCTCTCTGTGCGCTCTCTCTCTCCTCTCGAATAAACTCCCCCTCGTGGAACCGTCTGGTCTAGCGTTATCTGTCCAAGCGCGCCAAAATCTAACACAGTTAGCTGTATTCTTTTACCCTTATTTCCGAATTTTCTCTTGATCTGTTTATTGGGAAATAGAATATTTGTTTTAGCTTTTGAGACGAAGTCTCTCTACGAACTCTTGGCTCTGCTGGAGCTTTCTTTGTTGACCAGTCTGGCCTTGCATTCACAGATAACCTGCTTCTGCCTGCTTTGATTAAAGGTGTTGGGCTGAGAACATCCGCCAGAAGTAGACTGCTTTCATTATTGTAGCTTATCCAAAGTTTTAAAGTCAGATGATGGCAGTACGTGTGTATGTGTTTATATATGTGTCTATGTACTATTCTAGTGTGCTGATTTTTTTTTTTTTTTATGAGATAGACACGACTCAGTCTAGCCTCAAACTCGCTGTGTAACTGAGGGTAACTTTGAACTTCTGATCTTTCTTCTTTCACTCACCGCAAGAGTGAGTGAAATTGGAAAAGTCAAAGAAATGCAAAGTACAAAACCTTTTAAAGATAACTCAGGGAAACTAGACCCAAAACACTACCCGATTAAAGACTAAAGGTATGTGTCAACCAGGCCTGGTTTTATGTGATGTTTCAAAAGGAACCCAAGGCTTCCTGCTACTCGGAAAAGCTTTATTAACTGTATGGTATACCGATGTACCCATGTGTTTTCCCTTCCCTCATAATCTTTACTTTTAAGATTTATTTGATGTGTTTGAATGTTTTGTCTGCATATTACATAATGCCTAGTTCCCTCTGAGGGGAGAAGATGGAATTAAGTCCCTTTGAGCTTGAGTTGGATGCTTCTGAACCCCCAGGAGTGCTGGGAACCCAATGGGGATCCTTTGCCAGGACAAGATCTTTTAATCACTGAGCTTTCTCTTTAGTACAGCAGTTCTCATCCTGTGGGTCAAAACCACTTTGGGAGGTTGAACGACCCTTTCCCAGGGGTCTTATATCAGACATGCTGTATATCAGATATTTACATTATGATTCATACGAGTAGCAAAACTACAGTTATTAAGTAGCAATGAAATAATTTTACAGTGGAGGTTCACCACAACTCAAAGAACTATATTAAAGGGTGGGAGCATTAGGAAGGTTGAGAACCACCAGGCAAAATCCCAGTATTTGGGAGGCAGAGGCAGGCGGATTTCTGAGTTCGAGGCCAGCCTGGTCTACAGAGTGAGTTCCAGGACCAGGGCTACACAGAGAAACCTTGTCTCGAAAAACCAAAAAAAAAAAAAAAAAAAAAAGGAAGGTTGAGAACCACTTTTAGACTTTCAATATAACCCATAGAATCAGATTTGTTATTATTGGTTATTATTAAGTAGTTGGGACTTTTTAAAGATTGTGTTGAATCTACAGATCTGTAAAAAAAAATCGTGTGTGTGTGTGTGTGTGTGTGTGTGTGTTTGTAGACTGCTGGGCACACTACCAAGCATGTGTGAATATCAGAAGACAACTTGCAGGAGTCAGTTCTTATATTGTATAGATCCCAGGTGTCAAACTCAGGAATTCAGATTTGGCACCGAATACCTTTAACATGCTAAACCATCTCTTGAGCTCTCTTGAGCTCTGTGTTGAATTTATAGCTTAAATTGAGAAATAAAATAAATTTAAGGCTTTTGGTCCATAATTGGAATTTTTGTATTCACTTAACTTTTCAATTAAGAATTTAAAGTTTGTGTTTATAGATCTTTATTAAAGGCATATATATTTCTAATTCCTTTTATCTTTGGTGCTGTATGAATGATGCTTTTAAATTATATACTCAGATGTTCAGTGCTGATATGCAGGAAAAAATGTTAGGTCATTGATTCAGTAACTTTGCAAGTTTGCTCTTTTTTTCTTTTTTCTTTTTTTTAAATTGAGACAGGATCTCAGCCCGTAGCTCTGGATGCCCTGGAACTTTTTAGATCTGCCTGCCTTTGCCTTCCAAGTGCTAGGATATTGGCTGCTGTGATTTTTTTTTTCCTTGAATTTTTGTTGGGTCTGGGGGTTTTCTGCGGTCAAAGACAACATTATATTTTCCTGCTCAATATCACCTTATAACCCCATCCCTGTTTTTGTTTATTAGGTTTTATCTTTTTAAGATTTTATGTTTATGAATGTATGTCTGAATGTCTGTCTGAATAGATTCCCCAGAATCAAGTTAATTTCTGACCTCCATGTGGATGCTGGGAACTTACTTCAGATCTTTTGTAGGAGTATCAAAGATTCTTAACCCATGAGCCTTTCCAACCCCACAGTATTATAGACTACCCACCAGAAAAGACTGCTGGGTCATGGGTTTAAGCCAATAGAATGTCTTTATTAGCCAGCTTGTAACTACACTGGGTACTCAGGATCCCAGTATACCACCAAGCCTTTCTCAGGGTGAGATTTAAGCACAAGAACCATCATTCTGGGTTGACATACTTCAGTTAACAAGAACAGTTAGCCAGAAGTGAATCTGTAGAAGCCAAAAAGTAAGTCAGTACATTTAGAGACTTTCCCATGATTTTGGACTCTGATAGGTTAAGGGTTTGTTTTCATTTTGTCTATGGGCTGAGTTTTGTGACCTGATTGATAGAGAATCATGGAGTCAGTTATGCTAAAGTCTTGGGTCTAGTAAGGTCTGGAAGCCTCTTACATTCCCCATTCACCTCAGAGAGTGAGTTAAGTGGTGGTCTTATCCCACTTTAAGGAGGTGTAGCTGGTCTCAGCTATTGAACTGAACTGATATACCATATAGATTAAGGTGCAGATCCCTGCTGTTAATCCAATCAGAATGAGAATTAAAGGTCCAGACAATACTGATAGCAAAGTAATTAGCCAGGGAGACCAAGAGAAAAGAAACCAGTATCAATTTGTTTCTGTCTTTTTCTTGTTTTGAGGTTTTCCCCAACCATGGCAAGATGTTTTCTAATTATTCTCGACTAATGAGTGCAAAATAACAGGTTTCTTCCAAAGCCATATATAAAAAGTTTCCTTTATCTCATGAGAAATCTAAACCTCTTCAATTCTCTAGGACCATTTCTGCAAGGGAATCTAACTGTTGTTTTAATCAAGAAATGGAAACTTTTAATATGTTTAGGTCCTGACCAACTTGTCTACTTAGTTTGGAAAGCATCAAGAAGCACATTTAGTCAAACCATTAGTACATGCCTGTCAAGTAGTCTCAGGGACTCAGTAGTGTAGTTATTTAGACAAATATAAGCCAGGATAGCAGACTAAGGGTATATACCAAGGTTAAAGGGTTTGGATATTAGACAAGTTTCAGCCCCTTGTAAGTCCTCAGCCACATGAGTTTTGTCAGTTAGTGGGCTGACAGTCTGGTTAGATCCTATCCCTATGTAGTATGGGGCATAGCTAGCATAAGCATAACCAGAAATCTTGGCAGATTCTAGCCTGGGAATAATTAACTCGATCCCCAGGGTTCCTTCCTGTGGCATAGTCTGATTCTCCAGGTTTTCCTTATTTTCCAAAACCTAGAATCTTTCTTATGGAATTTCCAGATTTTCAATTTTATGGCCATTGGATTACATTTTCCTATCTTGTATTTCCTATCTTGCTTTCTATATATTCATCTCTGTGTTTTCACTTTTTGGAATGGAAACTCCCTTGTTTTTGGCAACTAGGAGTCCCAGAGCTATAGGGCATGCATAGAATTGTAAGCTATGTATTCCTATCTCAAAAGACACAACTTCCACATGTTTTCTTTCTCCAGTGCAACGAAACCACACTTAAAGTAGACATCAATGAGCAGAGGTCAAGTTGGTGATGTGTTGCTGGTCTGTAGTCACACTAGTTGACACCTTCCCTGTATCTGTCTTTCTCAGTTTCAAGATTCAGGCTTAGGTCAGTAGGTGCCATGATCCTGTACTCATACCAAACATACAACTCAGGAAGAGGTGGAGGAGCAGGAAGTGGAAAGACCTTAATTTTAATGGATCCATAGTTTAGGAGACAGACCATTTGGCAAAGGTGTCTGTGGCTTCTGCTTTCTTGTCCTGGTGTTGTGGATCCATGGTGTAATGCTAGCAATCTTCACAGCCATAGGAATGGAGAGTATCACCTTGTACAGTTCTTTCTGAGTTGGTTCCAACACTGCTTTCAGTACCTGTTTGACTCAGACAGTATCACTGGACTTAAGGGGAAGACTGATGGTGGACTTGGAGGTCAGCTGGGTCTCTCAGATAGTCCCATGAATAGCCTGCATGGAGAAGTGGAGGGAGGGCCTGTAGTGACTTGAGAAAGGAATGGTTATAAAGTCTGAGAGCTGCTGGTCACTACGCTGGAGAAGCAGTGGGGGAGGTCTTCCAAACCTAATCTCATAGGGGTAAATCCCTCCCTGTATGAGGTACAGTAGCCCCAAAGCTAAGCAAAGGAAGAATGCCTATCTACTCTTTGTTGAACTTTAATGAGAATCTTGTTAGTGTTTCTTCATGTCTTGTTTCTTATTGTCTTAGTTAGGGTTTTCATTGCTATCAAGAGATACCATGACCAAGACAACTCTTGTAAAGGCAAACATTTCATTGGCACTGGCTTACATTTTCAAAGTTTAGTCCATTATGATTATAGCAGGAAGCATGATAGCATGCAGGCAGACAGTGGTGGAGAAGGAGCTGAGAGTTCTGCATCTTGATTTGAAGGCAATTAGGAGAGGGTAGCTTTCATGCAGCTAGGAAGAGGGTCTCAAAGACCACCCCCTACAGTGACACACTCCCTCCAACAAGCCTACACCTCCCAACAGTACCACTTCCCATGGACCAAGCATATTCAAACCACCACAGTTATTATTTGTTTTTAACCTGCACTCTAAGTTTCACATGTACAAGGAAGTTTCCAACCTATCCCTAAAGCTTTTACTTTTATTTGAATGGTGTGGGCTATGAAAGCTGGGGTACTGTTGGACCCCATTACTAGGGGGAGGCCAAATCTGAGGACCAGTTCCTGGAGGAGCTTTTAAGCTATATTTGAACAGTCTGATGGGGAATGATTCTGCACAGCCCTAAAAGGTTATCTAAATACTAGCAAGTACTTTCATCCTCCCCTGACAGGCCAATCTAGGTGGAGTCAGTTTTCCTAAAGTTTGCCTGGATTTTGGTCTCTTGTCCAGACCTCTTCCTGGGTAAGGGCTCTCTACTTTGGATTTACTTGTACATACATAAACCTGGCATCTGGCTGGGACATCCTGACTAGGCTGTTCCATCTAGGTATAACATACCTTAGTCTCAGAAAGTTTTGTGGATCCCAGATGAGTAGCAGGTACCAGAGTCCTGCCAGTTATTTCTAGGAGAATGATCTTTTTGTCTGGTGTCCTTCATCAACATGTGGGTATGAATTGTCCTTTTCTTTGTTGCTATGGAGCCTCAGGCAGTACTGGGTTGAATATTTCACCAGAATATCATTAGCACCCCTGCCACCTCTTGGTCTTAGGACCGTTTGTTGGGCAGCCAAATGGAGAACAGCAATTCATAGGAGGAAGGGAATCCAAAAAGCCTCTAAGAGGACCAAGTTTTTTTTTTTTTTTTCCTTTGCTTTTAATGTCCTTTCTCCCATTGGTAAGACACTTACAGCATCTTTTTAAAGAAACTTGGTTTCTCTGGCCTCGTACAAGCTCTACCAAAGATATAATTGGCTTTTATCTAGGACAAAATGATTACTTTTCTCTGTGGCCTTTTTTTCTTTTCTTCCTTTGAGACAGGGTCTCACTCACTATAAAGCTCTGACTATCTATTAACATACTATGTAGACTAGACTGCTTGGAATTTAGAGATATCCCTGCCTCGTCTGCAGGGATTAATGCCAGGCTTGTGCCACCACACACAGCTCTCTCTGATGCCTTTGTATACTGAACTGCCTGGTCAATTTCTGTCCTTGATCATTACCACCTCTGTAGAGGTAGTAACCCTAACTGTTGGTAGGAATGGGAGTGGAGACCTGTCTGACTTTAAGCTGAATTTGTTACATTGAATGTGATGGTTTGGGGGCCAATGAAAAGGATCCTAATTGTCAAGTGTAGGACTTATTTTATTTTATTGAGTCAGGGTTTTTCTGTGTTGCCCTGGTTATCTTGGATCTCACTTTGTTGACTAGGCTACCCTCCAACTCAGAGATCTGCCTGTCCCTGCTTCCCAAGAACTGGGATCATTGGTGTGAGGCCACCACACTTGGCTAGATGTAGGGTTTTAAAGTTGTTGATTGTTATCTGGATAGAGACATGAGTCGGGAGGAAGTCAAGACTTAAAAGCCTAGGCAAGTAGCTTGGTTTCTATTGGTGTGACAAATATAACCAACATAAACTTTTGGAGGGAGAAAACAGTTTGATTTACCTTACAGCTTACAGTCCATCATGAAGGAGCCAGAGCAGGCACTCAAAGCAGGAACCTGGAGGTAGGAACTGAAGCTGAGGCCGTTGAGACATGCTGAGAATTGGGTTGCTTAGTTTGCTTTCTTATATATGCCAGAGTATGGGTATATATATCACAGTGTGCTGGACCATTCCACATCAATTATCTGTTAAGAAAATGGTCCATAAGCTTATCTACAAGCTACTCTCAATTGGGATTTCTTCTTCTCAGAAGACTCCAGCTTGTGTTGAGTTGGCAGTTAACCAGCAGCATGGAATCAGAAGCCAGAACTAAGATATATGTAAATGAAAGTGTACTAGACTTTTGGTGGGTTCACAGGAGCCATTCATCTGCTTGGGCTTGTCATTCTTTCTTCCTCCAAGGCTGGACTTGACAGTGATGAACCCAGGATCTGTTTTTAGTCGTACTGATAGCTATGGGAATGGTTAGAATTGCAGCACATGCTCTCACTCTGATGGCTTTGAGGGGGTGGAGGGAGGGAGAGCAGGAGTCTGGGAGGGGGAGGAGGAGGAGGAAGGAAGAAGGAGATACAGGGAGGGAGAGGAGGAGAGTGGAAGAGGGAAAGAGAGAAGGAAGGGGAGAAAGAGGGGAGAGAGCGGGGGAGGGAGGGAGGATGAGGATACTGGGCACAGGTATGAAGGCTAATTTTTTTTTCTTATCAAGAAGAAGATTATTAGTGAGATGTGGGGCACTGAGCTATGAGAAAAGGCTGGAAAGCCTGGTAGAAGAGCTCTAGAACCCCGGGGATACTCACTGGGACAGAGGGTGCTTCGGGCTTTTCCCAGTCATCCGGCTCTCTCAGCTTCAGCTCTCCACAGTCCCCGCCCCCCCAGAGGTCCATGGTCATTGATCACGTATGAGTAGCACCATCATGCAGATGAGGCATTCCCAAGCTCTCAGACCAAGCCAAATAGGGGTTACCTGCTGCCAGACCTTTACCCACCCCAAAACTGTATATATAGGCCAAGCTCAAAAGTAAAGGTGTTTGAGATTCTTCCCGGTGTCTTCTTTCATGGTCCCTCCTCTCTGAGGCACTTCAAAGAGCTGTAACATTTTTTAAAGAGCTGTAACACATTCGCCCTCTCCGCTGCTGCTGAGATGCTGAGACGCGGTTGGTGGCAGGGCCAGAAGCAGACTCTCCCTGTCTAAACCCCCCCCCCCCCCCCGGCTGCCCGCTGACAGAGGAAGCTAGGCAGCCACCAATCGCACCCTGTCCTCAGCCTGGTCAGAGATCCTCGTGGGACCCATCTGGAAGCAGACCCACAGTGGGATAGTTGTCTAAATGGCAATTTTATCTAGACTTATGTCTAATGTCGGAGCAGTGTAACTCATTGGTCAGTTAGAAGACAAACATTTTAGACTTTGGGGAGACTTTTTCTGATGGATGTTTAAGATCATGTAGGTGACCAAAATTAACTGCATTTTTTCTTTTCTTTAATTGAGACAAAGCCTCTCTGTGTAGCCTTGCTTGTCCTAGAGCTTGCTATGTGGACCAGGTAGGCCTGCACTTAGAGATTTACTTGCTTCTGCCTCCTGCTGTATTGGGATTAAAGGTGTGTACCACTACGATCAGCTAATTATTTTTTTTTACTGCCAATTCCACTTGCAGATCTGGTCCTTGGGTGGTCACTTAGGCTGCCCCTTGCTTGACCATGGCTTTGCTTGGAAGATTTGAGGGAAATTTCCTGTGTTGACCCTCTTCTTTGTATAATGTTAGGGTTCACATGCTGGGGTGTCTATGGCCTTCCTGAACAAGAGACAAGTGACTTCTGACAGATACAGAACTTTCTGAGAAGTCTCACAGTCCTGTAGGAACTCAATAACCTTGGAGAGGAAGGGGAAAATATTCTTGTATATTTCTCTGACTGCATATCAGTATAGCCTCCATTTACGATTATTAAAAATTACACAGAAGAATGCTTATACCAGTCTGGTATGTGTCACTACTGTTCTATCCAAATAAAGTTTAGGCAGGACTAAGCTGGATTTAGCATGCATTTTCAACTGTAGGCAGTCTCCATGCAGCGTGGGTTTCTTGTAGACGTGGTGGAGCCCTTCTCATAGCCTTCCTAGGCTTCTGTACGTTAGCTTCTCCCTCAATCCATGAGTCCGTGTGCGATTAGAATGGCCCTATAATATCTTTAAATTTATAAGGTCATGGGTACATGACTGAAGAGGTCAGGCCAAAAGAAGTATTTGCTTTTACTAATGGTTAATCTGAGATACTCCCTAGCTAGAATTGGTGTGATTAACTGTTTGTAAGCCTCCCACCCCCTTTTTAATGTGTCTACAGACAATTTGAAAAAATGTCTTATTTAGGATTACCTTTGCTGTGACGAAACAACAGGACCGAAACAACTTGGGGAGGAAAGGGGTTATTTGGCTTCCACTTCCATATCACGGTTCATCCTCAAAGGAAGTCTGAGGAGGAACCTGATGCTGGAGGCAGGAGCTGATGCAGAGGCCATAGACGGGTGCTCCTTGCTATCTTGCTCCTCTTGGCTTACTCAGCCTGCTTTCTTATAGAACCTGGAACAACCAGCCCAGGGATGGCACCACCCACAGTGGGCTGGTGCCTCTCACATCACTAAGAAAATGTGTACAGGCTTGTGTACTACGTATCATCATCATCATCATCATCATCATCGTTATTATTGAGGTATTATTATTGACTACATCTGGAATTAACTAAAACCAAAATGGCTGAACACATTTGTGAAGAGTTTCGTTTCTCTGAGGTAGGAGGATCCACCTTTAATCACAGTCACATTTTCCCCCTGGAGCCTATAGAAAGAAGTCTTGCTAGCAAGTCTGTATCTTAAGTGCTTCACTAGCATTAGAACCTACTTCGGGATTTAGGTATATATTGTAGACCAGCTGAAACATCCAGCCTCGTGGACTGAACCTCTACGGGATTACTGGACCTTCTGTTGTGTTGGTTGACAGCTATGGTTGGAATGTACGTGTGTGTGTGTGTGTGTGTGTGTGTGTGTGAGTGTGTGTGTATTCTTTAAATTTTGATCCTTCAGAGTAGTGGGTCTCAACCTTCCTAACGCTGTGACCATTTAACAAAGTTGATTATGTTGTGGTGGCCCTCAACCATAAAATTATTATCATCATTTTGGTTTTTCGAGACAGGGTTTCTCTGTGTAGCCCTGGCTGTCCTGCAACTCACTCTGTAGACCAGGCTGGCCTCGAACTCAGAAATCCACCTGCCTCTGCCTCCCAAGTGCTGGGATTAAAGGCGTGTGCCACCACTGCCCGGCATAAAGTTATTTTTATTGCCACTTAATAACTAATTTTGCTACTGTTTTGAATCTTAATGTAAATATCTGTGTCTCCTGATGGTCTTAGGTGACCCATATGAAAGGGTCATCTGTTCCTAAAGAAGTTGAAACCCACAGGTTGGGAAACACTGCTCTAAAGTATCCTGACTGATAGTTGACTTTTTTACTTATTTGGTGCCCATTTTCTTCATTATCTATCATGACATGAAGAAGACCATCTGTTTGAAAATGTTCATTTCTACAAACTGGATCCTTTAACTGAAAGAAAGAAAGAAAGAAAGAAAGAAAGAAAGAAAGGAAGGAAGGAAGGAAGGAAGGAAGGGGAAGAGAAGGAAGGAAAGAAAGGAAGGAAGGAAGGAAGAGAAAGAAAGGAAGAAAGAAAGAGTGCCAGGCATGGTCACACATGCCCTTAATCCTGCCACTCAGAGGCTGAGGCCAGCCTGGTCTGCATAACAAGCTCAAGGATAGACAGTTCTACATAGAGAGATCTTGTTTCAAAAAAAAAAAAAAAAAAAAGCTATGTCCTTTGGGTTTAGTTTTGACCTCCCCTCAGCTACTAAGCACAAGCTGTTGTCAGAGGAACCCATAAAGAAAGAAGGCATGGGGAAGTTTGTCCAAACCCATAGGTGGTCTGTTGCTTTAAGAGCACAGGAGAAACTAGAAAGGAGAATGTGTTGGTAGCTCCGTTTTATCCCACTCCGGCAAGGCCTGAGCTGGGATCAGATGAACCTGTGACTCTATGGGTTATCTGGAGTATTGGGGGCCCTATATGATCCCTGGCCTTGGTTGGACATAAGACTCTGAGTTTAAAATGCCCTAAAGGCCTCTGAGCCACTATTTTAAGTGACCCTGTAATTGGATGTGTGGCTCTCCCTAGTGGGAGAATCAGATAACTTGATAGGATAAGAAAACATGAAAAGATGTCCCATGGGTATAACGTGGGATATGGAGTTCACTGCCTGGTTTTGCCATTCATGCAAGTAAGGAAGACTGAGGACTAAAATGGTAAACCAGAAAAGTTAGTCAGGAAAATAGTGTAGTTCATGAATTGGCAGTATAGACATAATCTTTGCCACATCTAGGGTTATCCTAGGCTTGTCGTAGGCATGGAAAACGTGAGAACCTCTATAACCTCAGGGTCCTGTCAATCTTTAGGACCAGAATTAGTGACATTTGTTGGCTTTCAAGTTTGACCTGAACATGAAGTACTTTTTTTTTTGTTTGTTTTTAAATTTCAGATGGCCCATCCCATTTTGAAGGACAGGGAACGTTTTGCTCCCAGTACCCTCCAATTTAGGTTTGAGTCATGGGCTCCTAGAACACTTCCTACCAGGCATCTTTGAGTATTCATGGCTGAAATGCACCAGTTAGCCACAAGTATAATAGGAATGGGTCATTTATCCCATAGGTGGGATGGTTCCCTTCTACTGAGCAGCGTGGCTTTTAGATGAAACTTTATTGTTTTTTAATGAAGGAGTAAATTTTGTTAACGATTTATTTATGTTTATTTCATATGCATTAGTGTTTGCCTGCATGTATGTCTGTATTAGGGTATCAGATCCCTTGGAATCAGAGTCACAGACAGTTTTGTGCTGCCATGTGGGTGCTGCGAATTGAACCCAGTTACTACAGAAGAGCGGCCCATGCTCTTATCCACTGAGACACCTCTCCTGACCCTAGACAGAACTTTAATTGTCTGTGATTGGTAGGAAATATGAAGATCTTTCATCTGTTGTCTTTTCTACATCTGAAGCCTCTCAGTTATCAATTACCTTCAGGCATGAGTCCAGTGAGCTGGTAATCAAAAGATAAGTTTTAGGGACTGAGGCTTGTAAGTTGTTTATTCCCTGAGTCTTAATGAGCCTCCGTCTAAAATGCAGTGTTTAAATTGAATTTTTCTTATTTTCTCTATCTTAAGTGGAATACTATTTATTGATTCTTTTATAACTTTGTAAGTGTAAAAAATTATATGCACCTGAAGTCTTTCCCACTCTCTCTAGACACCCCCAACTCTTCACTGCTGTTCTTCACAGGAACCCTCAGTGAGTCACACTTCCTCCTTTGTGCTCTCTCTCTCTCTGTTAATAACCTACTGAATCCAATAAATATTGCACATATAACTGCAGTGAATTGATGGTTGCAGTGGCCATGTCATGTAGCAAAGATAGCATTTGATAGTTCTCCTCAGCACCCTCCCAGCTCCTGTATTTTTTCCATCCCTCTGTGATGTTCTGTGAGCTTGGGGGAGTTGACATAGAAGTCCTGTTTAGGCTTTGACAAGTTATGACTCTCTTGTTTAATGGCTGACCACTCCTGAAGGAAGCTTCTCTGGCCAGGGTTGCAGTTAGAGTTAATTTATAGGTGTAATTATGAATATTTAAAGGCAATGTTATAACATGGATTTTAGCAAAACAACAATAATAACTTCCTCCTTAGGGTCTGTAACATCCTGAGCTAAGAGCATTTAAGGAGGTTTACATTTGAATCTGAATTTCTGTGGAGTAGGCCACAAAATTCAGAAGCAATTGGTTACACCATAACATTTTTGTCACTGTAGCACCAGTGGGCACATCTTGCCTGGTAGGTGGCTACTGTAGCAATGAAGTGGCTGCAGGGAAACTGTTGGTGTCTTTTCTCCCACTGTGACCTACCTAGCACTTCCAGCAATTATGAGAGTTAGTTAGCACGTCTTGGTCTCCAGCCTTTCTTCAGTATGGAATCTATCAACTTGGAGGAAAACGCTATACACTCTATGCTTTCTTCCAAATCTTAGAATCTGCCTGCCTCCTCTTCTGGGATTGTTCCCTGAACTCAGAGGAGATGGTGCACAGATAATCTATGTAAGACAAAGTGTAGGGCCACTATGTCAGCAACAACCACCAGTTGTTACGAATCTAGTAAGTTTATGGCACTTCTTTTTAACTTCTGAGACTTAAGGCATTTCCCTCCAGGATGGAATATTTTAATTTGGAAGAAATTGCTATGCAACAAGGACAAATCAGAAATGGAAAGGGAGTCACATATCTAGATGGCACCAGGGTCTTCATTGGCTACCATATGAAGGAGAAGAATATTTTATGAGGAAGGAGATATTCCTTATTTGATCACTGAGTTCCCTATGTGAAACGCTTGCGTGAGTATGTCAAGGACAATGTGCATGGGTAAAGGAATAGAGTGATTGGAGAAAATTCCAGCGGTGGAGAGTCAGGTAATTTCAGAAACATTAAAGGTGATTTGATCATGGGGTATAGCAAGCTGTCTGTTTTCTCCCTTCACCTTAAGTTCCCACCAGAGTTGCTTTGGTCAGTGTCCTTATAAGTAAAGTTTTCTGAAGTAGGCTAAACAAAATATTTTAGTTTCTATGTCCCTTGGTGGTAAACAGTGGTCTGAATTCATGCCTCTAAATCCTTTAGGTCTTGCTGCAGAGCCATACCTATAGTTGAATGGAGCAGAAAAGGGAGTTAAGAAGAGAATGCCTTTGATAGTTGGAATGAGAGTACCACACACCCCCTGCACCCCTCCCCCCAAAAGGCACAAATAATTGAATGCTTAGTCACCAGGGAATCAAACTATTTGAGAAAAGTTAGAAGGATTGAGAGGTGGGGACTTGTTGGAGTAGGTATGGCCTTGTTGGAAGAAGTGTGTCTCTCGAGGTGGGCTTTGAGATTTCAAGAGGCCACACCAGGGCCCCCCACCTCCATACCGTCCCTGCTACCTGAAGATTAGGATGTAAAACTTTCAGCTATTTTTTTTTTTTTTTGGTCTGATGCCATGCATTCCAACAGGACGATAATGGACTAATCCTTTGAAACTATAAGCAAGTATGGGTTAAATGCTTTTTTATAAGAGTTACCTTGGTCATAGTGTCTCTTCACAGCAACATAACAGTAAATAAGACAGTCCTGAGATAAGCCATTCATATATGGAATGATGACACAGACAATAAAAGTAACTTACCAAGACATAAGGAAGCAAAGAATGTATTGAAATACTTCACTGAAGCAGCGGGTGAGATCCCAGAGAGGGGAGTGCACCAATGAAAAGAAGTAGAGTTCTTTTGATAAGAGTCAAAGGAAGGCAGAGACAGTAGATCCCTATAACTTCAAGGCCAGCCTGTCTACATAGAGAGACCTAGTCTTGGGCTGGAGAGATGACTTGGCCCTTAAAAGACTAGACTCCCCACCAAAACAGAAGAGATACCCTGTCTCAAAGAAAGGAAGAAAGACAGAAAGACAGAAAGAAAGGAAGAAAGGAAGAAAGAAGTCAAGGAGGAAGTGACTTATTCTTCCTTGTAGACTTTGCAGGCAAATGTGTAGACATGGGATTTTGCTGAGTAGTAAACTTTACAGTGTCAGTTGTTTTTCTTTAGACTGGCCACTTTTATATTAGGTTGCTAAATCTAATTGGTGGCCTGATAAATTCTGGGAATTTGCTGTTCCTTTGTGTCTTTTATGTGTTTCAAATGGTCTTCTTCATCTTTGTTAGACAAGTCATCACGGTTATTGTTCAGAAGGCTTTGATAATTGCTAGACATTTGTGTTACTAGTGGGAATGGAAATGTAGATTTTGGTGACTACTAAGAAGTCTTGAGTTTATGATTTTTATAAAGGTATAATTTAGAAGAGATGGCATTTTAGTGACACTGACTTCCTCTTTCCCCTCCCTCCCTCCTTCCTGAGATGGGGATCTTTACACGCCAGCTTTGAGATCCTGGATCAAGTGACCCTAAATATCAGGTTTCCAGAAGCTGGGACTACAGCAAATAACATACCTGGCTACCTTAAGTTCTTGTAAAAACTTATGTTATCTAATTGTTCTATTTCCTTTGATATTTATTGAATAGATATTACAAACTTGCTCCCTATTAGTGCAAGACTCAGCGAACATGACCAGAGAGGGATCATAAAGACTGTAGGAGCCAGAAGTATGTGGAAGAGTGCTGTGAGATGCTGTCTTCTGCCTATGACATGGACTCAGGATCTCACAGCATCCGTGGTTGTTTGCATAAGACCTGCACAAAATCAAGCCGGTCAATAATGTTAGCATAAAATCATGAGCTAACGAAACTCAGCTCCTCTCTCAGGAACTATCAGCAATTTTTCTTTGGGTATATGGCTGCTAGGAGGTTGTTGGTATATGTGCAGGTAGAACTCATTGGATATAGTGGGTAATAAAAGCAAAAACAGAAACAAGGGTCTGGAGAGGCTGCATAGGGATTAAGAGCATTTGTTGTTCTTGCAGAGGACTCCGGTATGGTTCCCAGCACTCACATCGTAGCTGTCCATAACTCTAGTTCCAGGGGATCTTATGCTTCCTCTGGTTTCTACAGGAACCACCTGAATGTGGTACATTGATGTATATGCAAACAAAATAACCATACACATAAATCCTTAAAAACAAACCAAACAAATGGAGAGAACATGAAGCTAGGAGGGCGTGGGCTGGGAGGGCGGTTACAGAGGGAATGGAAGAGGAGGTTGGGGGCGGGGGAATGTGAGCAATACATACATACAATGTGTATAAATACTTATGTGTAAAGTTATCAAAGAATATATAGAGAGATTAAAAACTGTTCTCTTGTGGTCATTATTATCTCTCACATTGACTGCTTTATTAAATTTGGGTGAGTATAAACTGCTTTTAGGATTTTAATATTTCCCTCACCTTCATCACATAGCACAGATGAAATTGTCCATGTAGCAAGTTTTGACAATTTATGTGAAATACATTAGGCTTATTGCCCTACATGTACTGTGGGGATGGATTCTTCCCTTATTGCCGTGTATGGAACATTCCAGAAATTGAACAAGGGTTCAGAAAATGCCAAATGTTTCCCAGAATCACTTAGACTAAGTGACTGCTATTACCATTTGTGTTGATGAAGTCTCCTATAATCTCAGGTGCACTTGTCTGAGTAAAGATCCTCTTGCGCCTAAGAAATTCTAAGAAGACGCAACCTTTTGACTAGTCTGTTTTGACCCTCATTCAGTAGGACTTGTTTATCACAGGAACAAGATAATCCATTCTAGACAGAGAAATTGGCTCGACCCAGTAGAACACTCCAACCCCTGGTTGGAGTTATGAGAGTGTTGGTCCACTATTTTGGTAATTTCCTATCTGAATATGTCAGTCTTAGCATTAGAACTTATCTGTCATTTAATACAAGTTTGGAGACTGCAGAATTATATGAATACCTTATCAGTTATACACAGTACTGAGTTTCACCCATTTTCTTATGTATATGTATGGGATATTTTAGGACTCAGTGACCTTTGAGGATGTGGCTGTAAACTTCACCCAGGAAGAGTGGACCTTACTGGATCCTTCTCAGAAGAACCTATACATTAATGTGATGCTGGAAACCTGCAGCAACCTTGCTTCTGTGGGTAAGAGTGTTGATATTCCTTTACTTTGTCAATTGGACAAGTGTTCCGTCGTTCTGTAATTTGGAATATGGAAAGGGAAGAATTATGTGGATAAATCAGTATGGGTACAATGTGCATTAACCCTAGGAACTTGGGAATGTTTTGTAGTTTCTGGTAATTTGTCATATTTTTTTCTGGGTCTACATTTTAGGAATCAAATCAGAATACCAGACCATTGAAGATCAGTATAAACAACCTGGGAAAAATATAAGGTAAATTACATGTATTAGTTGGGAAAAAACTATCTTTTGAGAGAATCTTAATATGTTATGAAAATTTATGAACAGGTTAGCAAGGCAAACACAAATTTAAATTATTCACCGTTATAAAAATTTTACAAAGACATGTTATTCCATGTAAGAAAGCTTTCCAGCTTTGAAAATAGTTCACTTGGAAAAAGTATTGAGAAAAATGCATGTATGATATTTGCTGTTTTAGTAATAGCTTTAAGAGCCATGTTGCAGTAACACCAATCCATTTAGTTAGTGAACATTTAAATAGTGCATAAGGCGTACACTTTCTCTGATTTAAGCAATAGTGGGAGACCAAGACCTACCATAGCTAAATAGCCATCAGTACGGCAACCATTAGTAATGTGCCTGCCAGTGTTTACAGACATCAAATGCTAGACTTGGTCTGTGAGAGTGAAGAAGGTGATGCATTTGGAGAAACCTCCAAGAAATCACATGTCAGTAGAAGTCTAGGGATTGCTGCTCAAGCGAAACTATGTGAATGTAGTTTGTACGGGGAAGTTTTCATGTCTCATTCATCCTTTCCTAGGAACATCCTAACCCTCACCGGATACACTCGATATGAGCTTGAGGACTGTGGGAAGAAGCGATCTCACACCAGTCCTCTCACAACTGTTCACATATACATGGGAACCCACACTGCGAGCAAAACTTATGGATACGACATATATTCAAAACCCGTTGGTGTTCCAAGCTCAGGTGGCACTCGTAAGCAAATTCAGAGTGGAGAGCAGCCCCATGAATACAGTATAAATGAAACAGCCTTTATTTGCCCCAGCTCATTTTGCATACATGGAACAGCTCACAGCGAAGAGAACCTTTCTGAATGTAATCCATGTGGTGCAACTCTGAGTTCTTTCAATTACATGCTGTTTTGCAGTGGAACTTGTAATGAAGGAA
Organism: Grammomys surdaster; assembly: GCF_004785775.1. Taxonomy (NCBI): domain Eukaryota; kingdom Metazoa; phylum Chordata; class Mammalia; order Rodentia; family Muridae; genus Grammomys; species Grammomys surdaster. The sequence goes on along the minus strand of NW_021619544.1, from coordinate 286,955 downwards.
GGCATTTTGACTGTATACAGTGTGTTAAAGCTTTCAGATGTCACAGTTCTCTTCAAAGGCATGAAAGAATTTGTGCTGGGGAAAAACGGTATGAATGTAAACAATGTGGCAAGTCATTCATTTATCCTTATTTACTTAAAATGCATGAAAGGTATCATACTGGAGAGAAGCCTTATAAGTGTAAGATATGTGGTAAGGCATTTCTTTGTTCCTCTTTCCTGCAAAGACATAAAAGAACTCATACGGGAGAAAAACCCTATAAATGTAAGCAATGTGCTAAGCCCTTTAGGCGTCTCAGTAATCTTCAAGTTCATGAAAGAACTCACACTGGAGAGAAACCCTATGAATGTAAACAGTGTGGTAAAGCTCTGAGAAGCCACAGTTCCCTTCAAAGACATAAAATAGTCCATGCTGGGAAGAAACCCTATGAATGTAAACAGTGTGGTAAGTCCTTCATTTATCCATATTTACTTCAAACCCACGAAAGATCCCATACTGGAGAGAAGCCTTACAAATGTAACATGTGCAGTAAAGCCTTTCGTTGTTCCTCTTTCCTGCAAAGACATGAAAGAACTCACACTGGGGGAAAACCCTACGAGTGTAAGCTGTGTGGTAAGGCTTTCAAAGGGCATAGTTCCCTTCGATTGCATGCAAGGTCTCACAGCGGGGAGAAACCATATAAATGTAATACATGTAGTAAAGCCTTCCTGTGCCCCTCTTTTCTCCGAAGACATGAAAGAACTCACACTAGGGAAAAGCCCTATGAATGCAAAAAGTGCAACAAAACCTTCCGATGTCAGAGTTCTCTTCAGTTACATGAACGATCCCATACCGGAGAGAAACCCTATAAATGTAAGATCTGTAGTAAAGCCTTTCTATGTACTTCTTTCCTCCAAAGACATGAAAGGATTCACTGTGAAGAAAAGCCCTATGCGTGTAAACAGTCTGCAAAAAACTTTAAAGGTAGAAGTTCCTTTCAAAGACATAAAGTTTCTCATGCTGGGGAAAAACCTTATGAATGTAAACAGTGTGGTAAGTCCTTCATTTACCCATGTTTACTTCAAGTTCATGTCAGAACCCACACTGGGGAGAAACCCTATGAGTGTAAACAGTGTGACAAGGCTTTCAGAAGTCTCAGTTACCTTCGTATACATGAAGGAAGTCACACCGAAGAAAAGCCCTATGAGTGTAAAGAGTGCGGTAAAAGCCTCAGTTGCTCTAGTGCCCTGCAGTTACATAAACGGACACACACGGGCGAGAAGCCCTATGCGTGTCAGCAGTGCGGGAAAGCCTTCAGGGGATTCAGTTATCTTCGAGTCCATGAAAGGACTCACACTGAAGACAAACCCTATGAGTGCAAGCAGTGTGGGAAAATTCTCAGTTGCTCGAGCTCCCTTCAGCTGCACGAAAGAACCCACACTGGGGAAAAGCCCTATGCGTGTCAGCAGTGCGGGAAAGCCTTCAGAGGTCTCAGCCGTCTCCGAGTCCACGAAATAATCCATACCGGAGAAAAACCCCATGAATGTAAACTCTGCGGTAAAGCTTTCAGGTATCATAGTTTACTTCGCGTCCACGAAAGGACCCACACTGGTGAAAAGCCGTATGCTTGTAAACAATGCAGTAAAGCCTTCAAAAGCCTCAGTAACCTTCGAATACATGAAAAAACTCACAGTGGATTCTATGAGTGCAAACAGTGTGGCAAGACTCTCAGTTCTTCCAACTCCCTCCAAGTACATGAAAGGGTCCACAGTGGAAAAAAATCTCACGAATGCAAACAGTGCGGAAAAACCTTCCGCCGGCTCAGTAATCTCCAGGTACATGAAAAAACTCACGCTGAAGGGAAGCCCTTTGAGTGTAAGCAATGTGGTAAGACCTTCCTTTATCAGTACTTACTTGAAAAGCATGAGAAGTCCCACAGTGCAGAAAAGCCCTATAAATGTATGATCTGCAGTAAAGCCTTTATTTGTCCCTCCTTCCTTCAACGCCATGAAAGGATTCATAGTGCGGTAAGACCCTACGAGTGTGTGCAGTGTGGTAAAGCGTTTAAAGGCCTCAGTTCCCTTCAGTTACACGAAAGAGCCCATGCCAGAGAGAAGCGTTATGACTGTACGCAGTGTGGTAAAACCTTCAGATGTCACAGTCTCCTCCAGGCGCATGAAAGAACCCATACTGGGGAAAAACCCTATGAATGTGCAGAGTGTGGCAAAACCTTCAAAAGTGCGGGTTACCTTCGGATACATGAAAAAACTCACAGTGGCTTCTATGAGTGCAAACAGTGTGGCAAGATTCTCAGTTGCTCAAGTTCTCTTCAGTTACATGAAAGAACCCACACTGGAGAAAAGCCCTACGGATGTAAGCAATGTGGTAAGGCCTTCAGAAGTCAAAGTTCCCTCAGAAGACATGAAAGGATTCACGCCGGAGAGAAACCCTATGAATGTAAACAGTGTGGTAAGTCCTTCATTTATCCATGCTACCTTCAAATGCACGAGAGATCTCACACTGGAGAGAAACTCTATAAATGTAATATATGTAGTAAAACGTTTCTTTATCCCTGTTTCCTTCAAATGCATGAAAGAACTCATACTGGTGAAAAACCTTATAAATGTAAGCAATGTGATAAAGCCTTCCGAAGTCACAGTTCCCTTCAAATGCATGAAAAAACGCATACAGGAGAAAAACCCTATGAATGTAAGCAGTGTGGTAAAGTTTTGATAAGTCATAGTTCTCTTCAGAGGCATAAAATAGCTCACGCTGGGGGAAAACTTTATGAATGTAAACAATGTAGTAAGTCCTTCACTTACCCATATTTACTTCAAATTCATGAAAGATCTCACACTGGAGAGAAACCCTATGAGTGCAAAGACTGTAGTAAAGCCTTTACGTGTTACCGTTCCCTTCAGAGACATGGAAAAACTCACACCTGTGGGAAAATCTCTGTAAATGCAGACTAACATGCGAGAATGTTTAGAGTTTCTAGTTCTCTCCAAATGTGTGGAAATACTGGGAAAAGAGCTGATGAATGTAAAACAAATAGTGGTTTGTTGTTGTTGTTGTCATTGTCGTTGCTATGGAAAGTTTGGAATTATTCACTGAGGGAAAAACAAAACAAAACAAAAACCTATGAATCTAACCGATGTGCTAAGACCTTCACTTCCATTTGAAGACGTGAAACTACCTGGTGTTAAAACCCAGAATGGAATATGATATTTCATTTCTTGGATATACTCAAATACATAAAAGATATCTGACTGAAACTGCTGCAGTTTGGGAAGTAAAGCTTATATTTTAACAGCACTAAAAATCATGTAATAATTCTGATTAGAAGATCCTACAAATGTGTGTTGAAATGTTGAAGCAAATCATGCTAAAATTTTTATAACACGAATGAAAAGCTATGCAATTTATGAATGTATGGTGTTTTCCAGCCATTTACACTTGAAGATGTTCCCAGCTGCACCTCATAGATCAGGCCTGTACTTTTGGGTACTCTTGCTTTGCTGCAGCTGATAGCAAGTTCAAGGCAAGCCCAGACAACTTAGTGAGACCAGTCTCAATAAAAATTGGAAAACAAAAACAAAAACAAAGCAACTCATTCATTTCGCTCTGGTCTCCCAGTTTAATGTCTAGTCCTAGCATCAAGAGAAATGAGAAAGTTCCTTGTTGGTGAATTTGCATTTCTTTTACAGGAAAACATTGAGATGAAAATGTTCTAAGTGTAGACATGAACTTTAACTGTAGAAATAGAGAGAAACTCTGTCTCGAAAAAACAAAAAACAAAAAAAACCTGTAGAAATAGTTGCTGATAGAGATTGTTAGACAAATTTTTAATCACCATATATGTACCTTATAAGGTAGCCCACCAGACACTTATGCTACATGATATAAAAGACCCCACTAGTCTATCGAATGTTGCTTCTTTAGCCATGGTTGCAACAGATATGTATCAAAAGATTTGGCATAAAAATAAATGCCCTACCTATGATGAGTACTTATTTTGAGTGGAGTTTTCAGGACTAGAGTTTGTTCAATCAGAGACTTAGGTGAATATAAACTCCCAGGACACATTAATCTACTGTAAAATATCAACACTATAGACTTAGTTTATAGTATTTTGATGTTTTCCTAAACAATAAATTGACTTAAAGCTTTTTATAGGGTGTATAATTTTAATACTTTTGATTTTTGTGATAACACTGCTTAAAATGTAACCATTTTACAATTGTTTAAAATTATTCGTATGCTTATTCTCTGCTTTTTGCATTGTAGATGTTTTTAAAAAATTGTTTGTGAAAAACAGCTATCACTTAGAACAGAGGCAGGAAGTTGGTGTCTGTAGCTTTCAGATTTATATGTGGACTGATTCTCATGTGTTTCTGTTCATGTATTCTGTTTATGTGATTAACTGCACCTTACTTTGTTCTCATCATACAACATGGGCATTGCATGTGATGTCATGTCACACAATGCCTATTAACAGCTCCAAGAAGCAAATCAGCTCACAAGCAAGACTTGCTGACTGTTGCAAACAGAAGTGCTTCTACTAAATAACCAGAGTCTTCTGCTCTTATGGAAATAATGATTTAATTGTGGAAAACAGACTTTTCGGTTTTTCTAGTGTCATTCATCAGCATGTAAGTACTAGATTAATCTTTTTTATCTAGTAAAAAAATTTTAAATCTAATTTATGTTTGTATTGTACTGTATAGTATAGTTTAAAAGTTGCCTGAGTTACTTACTGATTTGTATTTTATTAAAAAAAAAAGAATCATTCAATGATTATTGGGTTTCAATAAAGAAAAAAAATATTTTAACTACTTATGAAATGATCCTAACTGTATTTCTGCCTACTGTTTTATGTGATGTTCTTTATATTTGCCAAGTATAAAACCAAAGTATTGCCAGGCAGTGGTGGTGCATGCCTTTAATCCCAGCACTTGGGAGGCAGAGGCAGGTGGATTTCTGAGTTCGAGGCCAGCCTGGTCTACAGACTGAGTTCCAGGACAGCCAGGGCTACACAGAGAAACCCTGTCAAGAAAAAAAAAGAAAAAAGAAAAAACAAAACAAAAAACAGAATTTGACATTTAAAACCAAAGTATCATCTCTGAAAACTACTGATTCTCTATATGCTGTATTATCAAATATTCAGCTAAGATTCACTGTTTTATGTAGAAATAAGTATGCCCATTTTATTAATATACAAACTTAACTTTCATAATAAATGATAAAGTTGTCTAGTCACCAAATTGTTTTTAAGTAGATTTCTTTGATTTACAAACAGTAAATGTTTCATTTGAACATTCACTTATAAAACCTGTTTACTGAGGGATGCATTACAATTTCTCACTCAAAGGGAGTCACAAATAAAAAAAGAAACAGAATCAAAACTGAGTTAGTCCAGTGGTTTCCAGCTTATGGCACTGTTTTGGGCCTTGACAAACCTTGGCAGATATGGCCTTGCTGGAGGAAGTAGGTACATGAAAGTCAGGCTTTCAGAATTATAACCATGACCCAGTTCCTGGATTTTTTTTTCCCTCTGTCCTAATACTATCAAGGTGAGAAGTTACAGGCATACAGTCTGGCTACTATGGAAACATTGTCACCCTGTTTTCATAGCATGATGGCTGTAGCACCTTAACCCCATCAAAAGAGATTTACAGATTCCATTAGTGTGGTATTTTATGATGGCAGCAGGGGACAGAGGTAAGGGAGAGAGAGAGGAGGGAGGGGATCCACCAGGAACTGATTAGTGCAGTGTGCATATCTCCCACATAAAATATTCTGGAAATTTTCTTTTAAGTTTCCTCTAGTGTTTTGTAAACCAGAGCTGTGGAAAGGTTAGGTTTAGATTTTGGTTATGTTAGGATTAGAAATTAAGGGTTCGAGTTATAGGGTTGGGTTAAGATTAATGTGATATTTAATGTTCATTGTCATTGTAGTGGTTGGTTTTGTATCAACTTGACACAAGCTGAAATTATCACAGAGGAAGGAGCTTCAGTTGAGAAAATGCCTCCATGAGATCCAGCACTAAGGCATTTTCTCAATTAGTGGTCAAGGGGGAAGGGCCTCTTGTGGGTGGTGCCATCCCTGGGCTCGTAGTCCTGGGTTCTATAAGAAAGCAAGCTGAGCAAGGCAGAGGAAGCAAGCCAGTAAGTTACATCCCTGCGTGGCTCCTGCATCAGTTCCTGCTTCCTGACCTGCTTGAGTTCCAGTTCTGACTTCCTTTGGTGATGAACTTTTTTTTTTTTTTTCTTGGACAGGGTTTCTCTATGTAACTCTGGCTGTCCTGGAACTCACTCAGTAAACGAGCTGGCCTCTAACTCACAAAGATTGCTATCAAGGATTAAAGACACGAGCCATCACCTCCAGCCAGAAAGAGCTTTTTTTTTTTTTTTTTTTTTTTTTTCTTCTCAACTTGCTTCTTGGTCATGATGTTTGTGCCGGAATAGAAACCTTGACTAAGACAGTCACCTTAATGGAATTTAGAATAGTCGTGGAAACAAATTTCTTTGGCATGTCTGTAGGGGATTCTTTGACTAGGTTAACTGAAGTAGGAGTGCTCATCTTAAACAAAAATTACCTTTTGAAGATGATGATGCTATAGAAATCAGTGACTGACACCTGAGATGATTTTAAAGGATATTGCTATAACCCTCAGGTACTTCTCTTCCTCTGTTACTCAGTTTTAATTATTAGTTAATTTCTTATTTGATAGGACAGTATTTTACTATGTAGCCCAGGATTTCTTCACATCCACAGTAGTCTTCCTACCTCTACCTCATGAATGCTAGATTGCCAGCATGCTTTCCTACAGTCCAGCGTAAGTGGCACATTAGAATGGTAAGACAGAGAGAGCAATTGTGTTAGACGAAGAGAAAGAGAAACACAGCTTTATGCTGCTTTATGCTGTAGTAATACAGTTCTTTTCAGGAACCTCCACTTCAGTGAAGCCAGAATTCTTGACTGCATTGTCAAAAAGAACTTGAGTCAGTACAGACTGGAGGTGGGGTTTTATTTAGTTTGTCTAGTGTGTGCATGTGTGCGCGTGTGCTATGGCATCCCGATGAAGGTTAGAGGACAAAGTTACCTTCCCCTGAACTTGAGGCAAGGTCTCTTATTTGCTGCTCCAAGCCTGTGATTGTCTAGGGATTCTCCTGTCTCTGCCTCCTGTCTTGTCACCGGTACACTGGAATCACAGACCTGCACAGTCATATTTGACTTTACTTGTGTTCTGAGGATGGGAACTCAGGTCCTCCATTACAGGGAAAGCGCTTTACCCACTAAGCCATCTTTTCTACCCTGGAGTTTATTAAGAAGAGCATTTAAGCCTAGTTATTAGCAAGAAAGGCACTTCAGGAAAATTTGTGCTCGTCAAGGGAGAGCCACCCTTAGGTGTTCCAACAGCCATATATACAACTTTCATGACTTCTGAAGTTACATCTCCAGCAGTTCACAGAAGACTCTTTGTCTTTCCTTTTAGTAAATGAGATCATTGGTTGTTTCCTGCGGTGCTGTGGATGGTATTATGTAACGGCCGTTTCTTTTGTAACGGCTGTCAGGTTCTGCTACTTTGTAAAGGCCGGCCGGTTCTGCTGCTCCGATCCGCAGGTCAGGGTCTAGCAAGAGAGAGAGTGGGGACGGAGGAAGGGGGAAAAAGGGGCGAGAGACGCAAAAGATAGATACAAGACAGAGTCCGGTGGAGTCTCTTCAAGTCTCTTCTTTATTCTCCTCTCTTCTATATATATTCTCCTACTTTCTTCAGTCTCCTGACACCTCTCACTTTCTCACTCCTTCCACCTTCTACCTCCTACTTCCTACTTCCTACTTCCATCTACCTCCTACCTTCTACCTCCTACCTCTACCTCCTACTTCCTACCTCCTACCTCCTACTACCTCCTCTATAGAAAGGAAATCCTGGGTATTTATACCCTTTACCACGTGACTTGCCCTCGTGGACAAGCTCAACTGAAGCCACTACGTCACGTGCCTTGTAGCCATGGATACCAGGAGCACCTTGCAGCTGGGGGCACTAAACAGTGTAACAAGATGTTTATCAGAGTGCGCTCAGCTATTGCAGGCTGTTGAAACAAGTCTCTTGTCAGGGTATATGGCTCGAGATGGCTGTAAAGATGATAGCCACTTTCGGCTAAGAGTCGGCTCCCAACAGTATTACAAACTAATTAAGTAAACTCTTTCCATAGTTCCTGAAACAGCAGTCTAACTGTTAGAGACAGCATGGTTTGTTCCTGCCACTCCCACTTAGATCTTCATGCCACCCCATTCTCTATGTGATTCAGCCTGCCTGGCAGGAATGATATTCTAAAGAGACATCAGAGTCTCTCTTTGGCCAACAGACTCTTGAAACAAGTTAGAATTTTTTCAGAAATCTTATCCTAGAAGTAAAGGCTGAGGAAAACCAGAGGAGGAACTTCTCTATGGGAGAAACTATTCTAAGTCTGTTTTCCACCATACTGTCAAAATAAGAGCTGAAGGTAGGGAGGTGGGTGGGCTACACCTCACCTCATACCTTGGCTGGACTGCTTAGTTAAGCTTATTGCTGGCTTCTACTTAAGCTTCGCCCTGCTGTAGGACCCTAAAGATGGACTGGGGGTCGTAGTCATATCTCTTCCAAATGTAACCACATTGAATAAATCTTTTTCTGTTTTTCATTTATTTATTTCTATTGATTGATGGTTGGTTGTAGGTGCCACAGTAGAGAGAGAAGCTCACTAAGATGCAAAGCCTTCATTTTCTGAAGGAAGAAAGGGGTTCAAGCCTTCTTGGAAAAGACTGACCCTGACTAGCTCACTCCAATGACTTTTATTCAATTCTTACACAAAATTAATTGAGCTGGGAAAGTTTCCAACTACCAATGTTCTCTTGCCCTTGCAGCCCAGAATAATCTCAGTTCCTTTTGACAATGGCCAACCATAATCAAAAGTAAGAACTCCAAGTTTGCCAGGAGTGTCTTAGGACCAAAGTTTGTGCAGCTGCACAAGTGTAGATTATCCAGGGAGATATTTCTTCAAGGTTCAAACACCCTAGGAACAGTTTCTCAGCTTCTACTGATTAATCCAAACATAGCAAAGGCTTTGCTGAAACGTTTCACTCAAAGCCAGATACAAAGGCTTTAGTATACATTTCACTTAAAACCACACATAAAGGCTTTACTGTACATACCACTACGTATTTATCTATTTAACTTTGAGGCATGGTGTCTTCTGTTCTGTAGCTCTGGCTGTCCTGGAACTTGCTGGGTAGAACAGGCTGGCTCTGAAATCACAGAGATGCACCTGTCTTTGTCTCCTGAGTGCTAGGATTTAGACAAGGCCTGTGCCACCGTGCCTGGCTGGTTTTCATTATAATTTGACGCTTGTGTTATGGAAGGATGAGAGGCAGAGACTGTTTCGTTAGGGTAGCCAGGACACAGTCTTAACTCCAGTGACAGAAGATGGCCCACATCAAATGCATATCTCATGTCTTAAACTCCACTGTCTTCCCACCATGAGCAACATTTGATGATGATTGATTGATTGATTGAGTCTGTTATAAACCCATCGAAGGAGTAAGAGAATAGCATTTTACAGGGAAATGCTGTTTATAGCATTTATGGGGAAACCCAGGCTCACAAAGATAAGAGATTTTCTACTATAGTTATGTGTAACCGCTTTTTTTATCCCTCCATTCTAGAGATTCATTAAAGTTGAAAATAAAGCCAAGCCAGGCAGGGTGTCACAGGCCTGTAATCACTTGGAAGGTTGAGGCAGGTTTAAGAGGATTCAACAAGGTGCACAGGAAAGTGGCTTGCACTCACGCAGGACTCAGATTGGAGTCTTCCCGCTCACTTCAGGAGCCTCCTAGTGGCTGCCGAGAGAGTCGGCAAACCCTCCGGGACTTGGTTAGAGAGCCAGTGATAACACTTAGGCTCCGGAAGGTCCTCCTACTCCCTTACTCTCCTCGGCTCTGCCCTGCGCCCATCTGTGTAGTCCGTAGTGCGGTTCCCTGGCGGGCGGTGTAGGCGCTGGCGACTGGAGGAGCCCCCGCGCATTCGGTGAGGAGCAGGGAGACTGGGTGCTGGCCCTGCGAGCTGACAAGTCCCTGCTGGGATCCTTGTCTGCGACTGCGCGTAGTGTAGCCGTGGGACGGATGGGGCGACAATGTCTTTGGCGCGGAGATACTGCGATCTGGACTCTCCCGCTGCTCCCTCTGCTGTTCACTCGGACTTCTCATTACCCCTTGGGTCCCCTGGCGTCTTTTCATGTCTCTGAGGGGTCTCTTCTGAAAGATTTCCAGTTAAGATGATCTTCGAAGCCACTTTCCTTAGAGCTATGCTGTCCCTCTCCGTCCCCAGTTTTAGCAGTCTCTTGTCTCTTCCTGGCCAGGTCGGCCACTTTCCTGGCCTGAACCTCAGAAAGTCTGTCGTAGGTTTTGTAAAGAAGAGGATTGATTGTGTGGTGGGGCGTGGAGAAATTGCTGATCAAGTTCTCTGCCCTTTGTGTAGTTGCAGCCTGTGTCAGGCCCCGCACAAAGATAGAGGGTGGTACAGCTCTGCAAACTTGTACTTCGCAGTGAGTAGTTTTGGCTTCAACACTGAGACAGTTTGGGGTTAGTGACCTATTTGATATAGGTAACAAGTGGCTTCTCTCAGGACATCAGGTTTTCTGCGTTTGTGTAGAATACGCGTGCTCTCTAGTGGGAATTCTGTTTTCCGAAGTGTGACTCATTTTCTTACTCAGACTTTTACTCTGTGGCTGGCTGAGAAAGGGTTGAGGAGGAAACTTTTCTGGGCTTTAACAACTATTGAGAAAAATCACTTTTTTTTTTCTTTTTTCTGAAAAAAAAATCAGTTTCCCTCAGGTTCCCCCATGCCTCTAAATTTTGAGATTGTTGTCAAGGCCTTGGAGATTACATATCTGGTATTCTGCAGTGAGTTATGGGTTTTCTAGATGTGGGCAAAACTCAGTGTCTAGACAGTGAAGTAGTTCATCATGGTTTACCTTGATGGTGGAGTAGTGGAAACTTCTCAGGAATCTTCTGTAATGCTTTGTCTGACTTTTACTGTTTTTATTCATTGAGAATTTTATACATTATATTTCGACTCATCCCTTTCACCTCTCTCTTCCCAGATCCACATTCTACCTCAGTCCACTCTAGTATATACATAATTTTTTTTTTTTTTTTTTTTTTTTGTGGTAGGGGATGCTCTTACTTCTTTGGCTGCCCTGGAACCTTGAACTCAGAGAGATCCTTCTGTCTCTTCCTGAGGTAGAGTTGGAGTTGAATTAAAGGTGGGTAGTAGCACACCCAGCCATGTGATAAGCTCTTAAAATACTGCCTACCTATCAGGAACACATAAGAGTGTTAACTTCCAGTCACTCTGAAATTCCAATGTGGACTCAAGACCAGCTGAGACATCCAGCCTTGTGGACTGAATAACCACCAGATTCTTGGCAATTCCTCTGGGAGATTGTTGGAGTAGCCACACTGATTACACCCTATAAACCACTCTAGCAGATTCCCTTTATATCCGCATATATCTTCATCCTATTCATTTTATATCCCTTTAAAGAATCCTGGCTTATACACTGTCTGAATAAAATCTTAATTTTTCCTTCATGGGAATTGAATTCTCAGTTAATACTCTTTTTTTGTTTTGTTTTGTTTTTCGAGACAGGGTTTCTCTGTGTAGCTCTGGCTGTCCTGGAACTCACTCTGTAGACCAGGCTGGCCTCGAACTCAGAAATCCACCTGTCTCTGCCTCCCAAGTGCTGGGATTAAAGGTGTGCACCACAACCGCCCGGCTCAGTTAATACTTTTATTCTTTCAGATCTGTAAGGATTATGTTCCACTATCTTCCGATTTGTATTTTTAGATCTATTTTAGGTGTATGAGTATTTTGCCTGCATCCATGTATATAGTTTGTGACCAAGGAGGTCAAAAGAGGGCACTGGATCACCTAGAGCTGAAGTTACAGAAGGTTGTCAGCTGCCATGTGGGTGCTGGGAAGTCAACCTCTGTCCTTTGGGAAAGCATCAAGAGCTCTTAAATGCTGAGCCATCTCTCCAGCCCAAATTGGCTTTTGATAAGTATGTTTACAGTTGGATTTCATGCCTCTGAAGTAGGAGCCTCCATTTATTCCCCTTCTCTGTGTAAAGTTCTCTCTTCCTTTGCTTTAAGATAACTTGATGGTGGAGGGCTTTGGTATAGTTTTTTTTTTTTCCTTTAATGGTCTTCAAGTGCATCCGAGCAAGCAAGATATAAATAGACAGACAGACAGACAGACAGACAGACGAGATTAAGATCACCAAGTTTATACTTTCAACTTAATTTGAAAAATTCAGCAACATTATTTAGTTGTTTTTCTATCTTTACTGCCTTTCAAGAAATTCAGTTACCAGTTGCCCTTCTTATACAGCTCATTGATGTTCTGTTCATTTCTCTGGGTCTTTTGGTTTTGTTAGTTTCTGTTAATAGAACTTTCAGCAGTTTGTTCTTACTCATCTGGTTTTATTTTTTAAGAATCCAAGACAATTACATTATATTTCTGTTGATTTCTGTTTTTCTGTTTTAGTCTTGAAGCATTTTATGGTAATATACGCATACCTTGATTTACTATTTCAACATTTTTAAGGACATAAGTCAGTAATCATTAAGTACATTCATAATGTCATGTTACCATTTGAGGAGGTCCTTGCAGGAAAGCTAACCTCGAAGAGATGAGAATGAAAACTCAATTCAAATTGACTTTGTCAGCCTGGATCAAACTTCAGGGAGTCTGATGCCAGGTGGTTATAATTATAGAGTAGTGTCGTAATTAGGGTTTTACTGCTATGAATAGACACTATGACCAAGGCAACTCTTATAAGGACAACATTTAATTGGGTCTGGCTTATAGGTTCAGAGGTTCAGTCCATTATCATCAAGGCAAGGGCATGGCAGCATCTAGGCAGGCATGGTGCAGGAGGAGCTGAGAGTTCTACACCTTTATCTGAAGGCTTTTAGAAGAATACTGGCTTCCAGGCAGCTGGGATGAGGGTCTTAAAGCCCACATCCGTAGTGACACGCCCACTCCAACAGGACCACACCTTCTAATAGTGCCTGGGCCAAGCATATACAAACCATAACAAATAGTAATAGAATACCAAACAATAGAATTTGGGGACGTTACTGAGCAACAATCATTCTATTCCAGGTTTCCATGCAACACTAAATAAAGCTTAGGAATGCCTTTACAAAGTACATGTGACTATGAAGATAGACTCTATAGCTAAAAGACCTAGAATCTAGTGTGGTCTCTGAGTGAGATAGCATAAAGGTCAGCAGGCCATAAAGTACATGTGACAGCTCCCCTGAGTATGGGGTTTCTCCGTCTGTCTTGGAACTTGTTCTGTAGATCTGGATGTCTAGAACTTCAATATCTGCCTGCCTTCCAGAGTTCTGGGATTACAGTTTTATGCTTAGTCTATCTTTTTTTTTTTTTTTAGTTTTGTTTTAAACATTTTTAGGTGTATTTATTTCATCTGTGGACCATATGCATACCTGATGCCAGGGATGTGAAAAGAGTGTGTAGGATACCATAATTCCTGGAGTTACGGATGGTTGTGGACAGAAAAGTGACTGCTAGAAAGAGATCCCAGGTCCTCTGAAATAAAAAGGGCTCTTAACCCCAGAGCCATCTTCAGTCCCTCAGCCTTTTAATTTTTAAAACATGTCTTAATTTATAGACAAGATCTCATGAATTTGTCCAGGATGGCCTTGAACCCAGTCTCGTTCAAGTAGCCCGGTTGTGCCTTAAACTTTCTTTTTAATTTTTTGTTATTATTTTGTTACTTTTATGTGTATGTGTGTTTTGCCTGTTTATGTCTGTGCACCACATGCATGCAGTGTTCTTGGACACCAGAAAAGGGTGTTTGAATCCCCTGGGACTGGAGTTAGACAGTTGTGAGCTGTGTGTTGGATGGAACCCTGGTCCTTTGGAAGAGCTATCAGTTCTCTGAACCCTGGAGCTATGGCTCCAGCCACGATTCCTTGAACTTTCAGTTTTCCCAATACAGCGTCCCAGTGCTGAGATTGCAGGACTAAACCACCACACCTAGTTGTCCTTTCATGTCTGAATTTAGTTGAGTCTCCTCTCCTTGTATAAGTCAATTTATCGATCATGTTTAGCTTTAAAAAATTGACTTTAGGGGCTCGGAGAGATCATTCAGAGGCTGATGTTCTTCCATATGCTGGGGTGTTTGGTTCTTGGGACTCAAAAAAGCCTGTAACTGTAGCTTCCGGGGATCTGTTACTCTACACAAAAAGAAAATACAAATTCCTTTTTAAAAACTCAACATTTGAGTTCTAAACATCATTTCTTCCTTCCTTCCTTCCTTCCTTCCTTCCTTCTTTCTTTCTTTCTTTCTTTCTTTCTTTCTTTCTTTCTTTCTTTCTTTCTTTCTTTCTTTTGAGGGGTTTGTTATTGTTGGATTACACATATCACAGACTGCTGATCTAGTCTCTACTGTTTTTTTTTTCTTTTTCTAAATTCCATTTTTTTTTCGAATTTTTTTTTTCCCTCTTGGCTGGTGTCATTTATTGACAGTCCGATGTAACCCAGGCTAATCATGAACTGCTGCTGATCCTCCTAGCCCTGCCTCTTCAGTACTAGGATAAAGGCTTCGCATACAATACCAGGCGTGGCATGTGCTACTATTGTTGAGCAATCCTAGATGCGCTTTACTGAAATTGCTGATCCTTAGAGGACCTCAGGATCTGTTCTAATGTGACTTTGGGTGCGCTGGGCACCCTTCCAGCTGAGGCAAAGATCACTCGTTGGGCATTGCGTTATGCTAATCCTAGAGACCCTGTGACGAGGAGGAAAGGCAAGGAGTACAAGCAGTAAAGGCAAGTTCTTAAACGCACCGTCCCTGTCTTTTTGAACTGGGCTTCCTTTCTAAGGGAGCTGCTTCTATCACTCAGACCTCGCTAGCCAATCAGAGTATTAAGTGGGCAGTCCAATCAGTATCTCCGGCAGACGGCGGGGAGGCGGGTTTTCTTTGGCAGTGTTGTGTGTGTAGGTTCTCCGTGGCGGACCGGGGTACGAGTAAGCCCCGCTTTTAGGGCTAGTACCAGGAGCTCTGAGGAGAACGTGGGTGAGCTCGGAAGCTGCGCCATGGTGAGCGAGGGGCCGCTGTCCCCAGAGGGGGAGGGGCGGCGGCTGAGCCGCGGGAGCCGGTGTGATGGGCGCCCCTTAGGACTGGGGCGGGGCCGACATCCTGCGAAGCAACCTAGGCCCTGGACCGCCGGCCTCTGGGCAGCTCCGCCTCTCGGCCGCTTCTGCGCAGAGAGCGAGGAGTAGCGAAAGGCTCCGCCCTGCGCTGCGGACGCTGGGGTTGGTGACGTCGCAGCTGTGCGAGCGCTCGGAGCCTATGTTCTTTTTGTCCGGAGGGCCAGTTGCTAAGTCAAGGTAGTCTATAGTTTCTTCGAGTTATAGAAGTTCTGATGTTTACGTTTCCTGTCTATGTTTAGGATCTGCTTTAAGTTAGTTTTGCCAAAGTTGTAAAGTCTACCCAATATTTTGTTTATATATGGGTGTTTGCTTTACTGGTTTGTCAAATCACTATTTTGGGTTTGCTTCTGACTTTTAAAGTTGTTATTTATTTTTGAAATACTGTACTACTTTGATTATTGCAGTTTTAATGGAAGTCTTAAAGTCAGGTAGTGTACTGTTAATGAATGCTTCAGTATTGTGTTAACTTTTTTCTTTTCCTTTTTGAGACAGGATCTCGTGTTTCCCAGGTTGGCCTCAAACTTTCTCTTAGCTGAGGAAGACCTTGAACTTCTGATCTCGCTACCTAAACCCACCTCCAGAGTGCTGGGATTAAGGGTGTGTGACTATATGCCCCCTTTTTTTGTGAGAGAGAGTGAGTGTGTGTGTGTGTGTGTGTGTGTTTCTGGGGAAGGAACCTAGGGCTTCGTGGTAGTAGTCAAGCATTCTACCCAATACTGAGTATTTCTCGACAGATAATGTTTAGATCAACTTTCTGTTATTTTCAACATGAATTGTGAGGACTTATATTGGAATGTGTTGAATCTATAGATCAAAATGATAACTCATAATTTTGAGGCTTCTTTCCAAAATCTTGAAAATCCCTCCATTTAACTAAGTTCTTTGATTGCTTTTATATTCAGAATGTATAATTTTTGTCTACAGACGTTAGTTACATTAATATGCAAATATGTCTCACTTTATCTTTGCTATATAAGCTGTATAGTGGTTTTAATTTTACATCCAAATGTTCTTCTGTTGATGTACAATTTGTATATTAATGTTGGCATTCCTAGTTTCCTAAATTTTTGGATTTTCTAAGGCCAAAGACAAGTTTACTTTTTTCAGTTTAACAGTTTCAGTAGTACCTTTCCTTTTCTGGCAGTATAGGTTTTTTTTTGTTTTTTTTGTTTTTTGTATGATAACATGTTTTTTGCTGTTTAACTTGTCAATTTGGTGGATTTCATTTTAAGATTTTTTTATTGATGGAGATTAAAACAACTATTTGCATAATGCTAGGAATGTGTTCTACCATGGAGCTCTGGTCACAGACTGAATTTTGAAGTTTGAACTGACTTTCTGTATCTGCAGTGATTCCAGCATGGTTTGCTATGTCCTTTGGTTTCAGATAGGCTTCTATTCTGCAGACCAGGCTAGCTTCAAACTCAAATTAGTTCTGTTTCAGCATGCCAAAAGCTGGGATTACAGGCATATGTAACCATACTGCTTCATTTCAGTTATTTTAGAAATATATTTGAAAATTTGGATTACTAATGTTTGTTGAAAGTTTTTGCATCGGGCATTCATTAGTTATTATTGTTGTTTGGGTGTCATGGTAAGGTTGCCTCAAATTTTGAACCAGGATTTGTTTGTCATTTTAGACGATGTTTTACTGAATTAATGCCATATCTTAATTGTTAAAAAGTTGATGATTGAAGTAATTTGAATCTTGTCCATTTTTTTTTTGAGGTAGTGATTTTATTTATTTATTTATTTATTTATTTATTTATTTATTTATTTTAGCACATATAGGCCTAGTCATACTGGCCATCTCTCTGTTTACCTTTCAGAGAATTTGTTCATTTTCTTCTAAGTTACTGAATATGTGATCTGGAGTTGTTCATAGTATGCCTTTATGGGTCTTTTAATGTTCTTGCTAATGATGGCTCTATATAATTCTCTTATCCGAGTACTGAGGAGGCACAATCCTGCTTAGTTTCGCAGATCAGCTAGAGCATGAGAGCAGGTGTGCTCAAGGTGTTATGACTGTAGGTTGTCCTCCATAATTTGATCACTAATCTCTTTAAAAACATGCTGGAGACTAAACAGTTTTGAAAAGCCGAGTTTTAGAGTGATTGGTTGTCTCTTGATTGCTTGTTTACAATTTTATTCTCTTATTGTTATTTTCCCATGCCTGATTTATTTCTTTCTCTAGCTTTCTATTATGGAATGATTTATTTTTCAGCTGTCTTCTTTTATAGTATAGGCATTTATTGTTTTAATTTCTCCCAAATATGGCTTGTGCTTTGTGGCATAAATTTTTATAAGATGTACTTTTGATTCTGTTGAAATATTTAATTTCTCTTGAGACCTCTCCTTTACTATGTGTTACTTAAAACTTTGATTCAATATCTATGTTTTCCAATGTGCTGCCTTTAGTTTAGGGATTCTCAGAGCCTAATCATAAAGATGCCAAAATTAAGAGTCTCTGTCTCTGTCTCTCTCCCCCTCTCCTTCACCCTTTCTGTCTTCCCCTCCCCCTTTCTCCAGGGTGGAAATGTCAGGGTGACTACACCAGGATTTATATTTTTAAAATGATTTTATTACCTATTTTTACTTTAAAAGCATTGGTCTTTTGCCTATTTGTACTCCTGTGAGGGAGTCAGATCTCTTGAAAGTGGAGTTACAAACAGTTATGAACTGCCTTGTGGGCATTAGGAATTGAACCTGGGTCCTGTGGAAGAACAGCTAATGTTCCTAACCAAAGAGCAAGCTTTCTAGCCTCAGGATGTTTTTTTTTTTTTAAATGTATGTGAGTACACTGCTACTCTCTTCAGACACACCAGAAAAGAGCACTGGATCCCATCACAGATGGTTGTGAGCCACCATGTGGTTGCTAGGAATTGAACTCGGGACCTCTGAAAGAGCAGCCAGTGCTCTTAACTGCTGAGCCATCTCTCCAGCCCCGGGCTCAGGATCTTTAATAAGTTTGTAGTATACCTCAAAATATATCCGGTTTCTGGATTGGAAGAACCTTTATTGGTTCAGTCAGGAAGACACAGAAGGGTTGATCAGTTAGTGTCTTGAGCTTCCTTACATTACCATAAGTATCCAGGATAAGCTTGATGGTACACAGCAGTAGAAAATAACAGCAGAGAGCTGCTCCCGTTACCTGCATATAAATCTGATCTAAAACAGTCTCCCTAGTTAGTTAACATAGAGACATTTATGATTTTCAAGGGAAAAGGAGAGAGGATCAAGAAATCAACAAAGTAGTAAATGTTTGAGAAAAACTACTATTTGGTCTTCCAGCTGGTGTTATGTTTAATTCTGGCTATTCAGTTTGTCTTGGTTTCTTTAATAGGGAACATTTTTTTTTTTTTTTGGTGGTGGTGGTGGTGGTGATGGTAGGGTGTTATGACAGGGTCTCTGTAGACCATGCTGGCTTTGAACTTAGATTTGCCTGCCTCTGCAGGTGTGTGCCACTGTGCCTGGATTTTTTTTCTTAACATACTAAATTAGGAGCCCTAGACAAAACTAGTGATAGATAGGCAGTCTGTTTTAATTGAAATTTAACTCATTTAAAGAAAGAAATGAAAGAGCTTAATCACTTTTGGAAACTGTATCAGGATTGTTGGTAAATTCTTATTTTCTTTTCTGATGCTGTGGTAAAATACCTTGATAAAAGCAACTTTAGGGAATGAAAGGCTTATTCTGCTAACAGTTCCAGGTTACAGACCATTGAGGGGAAAGCAGGACAAGAACTTTAAGCAGAAGGAGGATGAATATATCCATGCTTACTTGTGCTCAGCCCCTTCTCTACAGTTATGTAGTCCAGAAACTCCTGGGTAGTAGATGGTGTCACCTACTGTGGATAGGTCTTCCTGCCTCAGTTAATATAATTAAGACAGTTCTCCATAGGCACACCCAAATGTGAACCTGATCTAGATTGTCCCCTCATTGAGACTCTAATGAGGTGCTCTGTTGAATTGTCTCTTAAAGCTATCTCACTGATTAAACATTTACTTTCCCAAACCAAAACCTAGTGTAATTCTAAAATAACACTAAATGAAATTGTTTGTCACAAATAAGAGTTAAAGTATTTTAGACATCAAAGGCCAATGCTACATGAGGTTATAGCTATGGGATTAAGTGAAACTGGCCAGAGAGAAAATTAGAAGATAATGAACTATTTCAAATATTCCGAACATTAGAATATCTTATAGAGTACTTACCAGTAGGGAACCAAATTTTGGATCAGACTGTATTCTGGACTTATGAGATGGCTCAGTGGGTAAAAAACATGCTGCTTAAGCCTGAGGACCTGGGTTCTAACCCCAGGAACCCACATAAAAAACAGATGTGTAGTGCATGTATATAATCACATGTGGTGAGATGCTAAATAGAGACAGAAGAATCCCCTGGAAGCTGGTGTGGGATATCTAGTCTGGTAGCAAAAATGAGAGATCCTGCATTAAGTTGGATAGCAAGGTCCACCATTGAGTGTTATCTTGATGCCCACATCCATGCCATGTTAATGTGTATATCTCTGAGATAGTAGCATCTGGAACTAAATGGCTTGTGATCTGAAAAGGTGTCTATAGCACCAAAAAGTTAAGCAAGGGCCTCCCTACTCATAACACCAGTCATAACCAATAAGCAAGAATTAGGAAAGTTAGCTCTAAATCTCTAAAAGAGTCATCCTTCCAAAATTTATTGATATCATATATGTTTTTAGCCATTTATCTGTATCTTTAACAAAAGACATAATGGTTAAAAGTGACACCATAACATGACTTTTACAAAGAGGTAAGGAGCTTGAGAGTAGCAACTAGAAAGATGGGAAGAATGGTAGGTATTAGCTCTGAGGTCTTGGTAAAGGAGTAACATGGTTATCATAACTTGAAGTAGGTGATATCCTTGGTTGAGGCATTTTTAAAAAAGATTTATTTATTTATTAATTTATTTATTTTCTATATAAGTACACTGTAGCTGTCTTCAGACACACCAGAAGAGGACTTTGGATCCCGTTACAGATGGTTGTGAGCCACCATGTGGTTGCTGGGAATTGAATTCAGGTCCTCCTGAAAAACAGTCAGTGCTCTTAACTGCTGAGCCGTCTCTCCAGCCTGGTTGTGGCATAATTTAAAGCTTAAGAAGAAGGTTTAGGATAAATTTCCTGAAATGACATCAAGGGAATAAGAAGGTAGGGCTTGTGCAATTATAGAACTCAGAAAGGTGAAAACAAGACCACTTGGAGTTGCAGGTGTGTGAGTTTTACTTTGGCCTTGTTAGAAGAGGAAATAAAAATCTCCCAGAGGTTCACATGAGTAGGCTTCTTGAGTTTCTGGGGTGAAAAAGTTTTAACTATAGACAGATAAGTCATGATCATAGGTTATTTCTTACTTCTTTTGTGGTTGGAAATCTTATAGGATATCTTTTGGGTCTGGGAAGGCTCCTGTGTCTACTGATAGAAAATCATTAGTAGGGGGATTAGTGCCTTAGAAGGGGAAATCTAAATGTCCCTGTGAGACTAGTCTGATGAGTGATAGTGGTGTTCTGATGTGAGGTAAGAGGTTTGTTAATAGAAGTTAGTAAATAGAGGTTAGTGTACTAAAAGAGGTTATATCTGAATGAAAATTGCAAGGAAGAAAGGTTTTCTTCCATGGCAAAGAGGTAGGATGAGTCCCACATGCCCTGAGGCAGGACATTCCAAGTGAGTGGTTGAATATTTGGGTTAAATGGTCCTGCCAAATAAGAACTAACCCTAGAAGTATTCAAATGCAAGAAGAAAGAGTCCTTACAGTCTAAATGATAAAGCTAGACGGTATTAAGAGTATATTTCTTCTTACAGTATAAATATTGAAACCTATGGAGAGGTTGGAATCACAGGTTTTTTTATGGCTCGTAGGTCTTGGAATGTTCTTTAGGATCCATCTTGTTCTTACTGCCAACATGAGTCATGGGCACATCCCCATAATGGTTAAGAATGTGTCAACAAAAAGTTGTAACCCCTTCTAAGTTTTAGGTCTTAATTGGACCTTTGAAGAAAGTTGTTAGAGTCTTTAATGGCAATTGTGACAGAAGTGGCTGTTAGCATCTGGTATTAGAGATGCCTCACACTTGAAGGGGAACTTGTTATAAGATGTAGGGGTGCATAGTAGAGATAAGAAAGAATGTTTGGGGCTCTAGACATTCTTGGGCCTTTATAGGGTAGGGGTTCAGATATGATAAATGCCGTGCCATAAATGGGCCTGGAGGTTGGATGCAATGTCCTACTTAGGAAGGGAATTTGACAGCTGGGTAGAACCAAAAAGGAATGAAAGATGTTTATCACACACATTGAAAGAAGTTTATAGTGTGCTAGTTGGAGTTTACTATTAATGCTAGGGAGGAAGGTTGAAGAAGATTAAGGACCCAAATGTTAAATTAGAAAGGTAATCAAGAAGAATGTCATATAGTCATAGCCCTTGACATTTATAGGATCATCTGAGGCTGGGGCTTATGCGTGGAGTACCAAGGAAACATGAGCCTGAATAACCTCAGGGTCATGTCTTCAAAGGGGAAGTACGTGTTTGACTCTAGCATGAGATTTTTTAGATATAAGATGATAGGAGGTGGATTCTAGTGGCCCTCCAGTTTGCAGTTTAGATTGGTTTCATGGGAAGTTTATGATAGCTGGGTTGCTTTGTGTTCTCACAGCTGAAATATTGTGATTGACCACAGGGATAGTCAGAGAGGTTGCTTTATCCTGAAGATAAGTTAATTCCCTTAGACTGGATAGGATGTATTTAGATGGGATGCTTGGACTTCTTGAAATCCACAGGGAATGGGAAGTTGCCACAAATCCCTTTAATCTCCTGGTTTGGCTTTTCTAGCCCTTGAGTTTTCTTAATTATTAAATACAATCTTAAAGGCTGTATCTAGAAAGTAGGAGGAAAGGAGCTTGGGGTCCCTGTTCTGATTTTTGAATTTTTTGTCTAATATCTGAAGAGATTTTATAAAATATATGGGTAGGTTTCCTTTAGCTGGGTTAATGTATTGGTGCATGATTTCAGCCATCCTGTATTAAAATGAAAAAGAACAGGGTTCTTGGAGGGTTCCTTTGTTGTGTTATAACATGGCATTGATAATGGAGTGCTAGTAGCCTTTTTCTTTCTAAGAAACAGGGAATCATATTCCTAAGGATTTTTTCCCCATCATCTCCTATGTGAGAGTCCTGATATGATCATTTGGGTTTGCTGTGAATACTGTATCTCTGTTATCCAAGTTATGACTATGTCTCTCATTGGCTCAGATCCCTACTAAAGACTAAGTATGGAACCTATCTAGTCTTGTATGCACATAGCAAGTGGTTAGAGTGATAAAAATAGGTACTGGAGAGAGGGTTCATTGGGTAGGAACAGTGGCTACTCTTCCAAAGGACTCAGGTTCTATTGCCAGCATCCACATGGAGGCTCATAATTGTCTATGACTTCAGTCTAAGGGGATCTTATGGTCTCTGTGAGCACCAGGTATGCATATGGTGCACGGACATAAATGCAGGCAAACACACAAAAATAATTTAAAAATAAAATTATATAAATGTATTGGCTAGATTAGGTCAAAAGACTATAATTTAGACCTTTGAATTCCTTAATGAAGGGAGAGGGGATTCTTGGGCAAAATGATCACAGTTGTTAGATTTGGGACAGTTCAGATAGGGAGAGAGACATATATCTGGCTAGTGCTGAGGTCCCCACTAGCCACCTCACAAATAATATATAGATTTGTGGGTTTTTTGTTTGTTTGTCTTTTGTTTTTGTTTGTTTTATTTCTGAGAAAGTGTCTCACCATTTAGTTCTCACCTAGAACTTGCTACGTTGACCAGTTTGGCCTCAGATTCAGAGATGGGCCTGATTCTACCTCCTGAGTACTGAGATTGAAGGCATGCCCTATCACACCCAGTATGAAGAATATTTTCTGAAGGTCAGAGTGTAGCTTTTACTTGCTTTCTGAATTCTCTGTGTCAAACTCCTGAGTGAACATGTATGTGAAAGTAGAGTGTATCTGGATAAGGGGGAAGAGTTATAGGAGACTTAAAGGTAGAGAGCGAAGGAGTCTAGAGAATAGAAGAAATGAAGTCCCTTAAAATTGTAGACTATAACAGTAGTGGTCTTCCACCCCACCCCCATGACCTTCAAATACCAACAGAATTCCTTTGGCCTTTGTCCGTCTGTTTTGGATGGGAAGTATATCTTTCTGCAAGGGCGCAAAAGGACTTCCTTTACCTATCCTCTGTTGGGAGACAGAAGCTTTAGAATCACTTAAACCCAGATACCTTTTTAGCTGATCACTATCAACACTAGAGGTAAGAAGAGAGTCACTTTGTAAGTCATCAAAATGCTGGGCAAAACAACACTTGGAAGGCCAATGACAGTCAAAGGGATTCTCAAAGACAGCCACAGGCAAAGTTTATTGAAATACTTCAGGGAAGCAGTAAGTCCACAGAGAGTTGCATAGATAAGAGAGTGAAGGATGACTTGGTCTCATATGATGTGGTCCATATCTGATATTCAAAGCAGATATGTGAATATCTTATGGAGTAGTAAATTTTATAGGATTTTTTTTTAAATAAAATTGGCCATTTTTATGAAGTGCCACTAAATCTCCAAAATGTGGAGATTTGCTTTTATTTTTGTCCCTTTGTGTCCACAAAGTAGTTTGAAAGTTTTTGTTGTGTGGTAGGCAAACCATCACTTTATTGTTTAGAAGACTGGCAATTTCTAAGCATAGTAGAAAGTTAAAAAATTACTGAGAAGTGTGGTTTTTAAATTTAAGTTTATTTATTTACATCCCAAATGCTGCCCCCCAACTTCCCTTCCCAGACTCTCTCCCCCCATCCTCCTTCCCCTTCTCCTCTGAGAGGGTAGCCCCCCTCTTTGTGTATCCCCCTACCCTGGCACATCAAGTCTCTGCCAGATGAGGCATATATCTCCCCCTGAGGCTAGAAAAGGCAGCCCTGTTGGGGAATGGATACCATAGTCAGGCTACAGCTTTAGAGGGAACCTCTGTTTTAGTTGTTGGGAGACCTAGATGGAGACTGAGTTGCACATCTGTTACATGTGTGCTGAGGCTCTCATTCTAGCCCGTGTACGTTCTTTGGTTGATAGCACAGTCTTTGAGAGCTCCTGGGAGTCCAGATTAGTTGACTTTGTTGGTCTCCTGTGGGGTCCCATCCCATTCAGGGGTTTCAATCCCTCCTCCAACTCTTCCATAAGAGTCCCTGGTCCTATCCATGTTTGGCTGTGGGTATCTGTATCTGTTTCCTTCAGCTGTTGGGTAGAGCCCCTCAGAGGACAGGTATGCAACCATGACAGAGTATCATTAATAGTGTCAGGGATTGGTGCTTGCCCATGGGATAGATTTTACATTGGACCACTTATTGGTTGGGCATTCCTTCAGTCTCTCCTCCATCTTTGTCCCTGCATTTCTTTTAGACAGGACAGATTTTGGGTCAAAGGTTTTGTGGTTGTGTTAGTATCCTTATCTCTCCACTGGGGGTCCTTCCTTGCTACAGGAGGTGACCTCTTCAGGTTCCCTGTCCCTACCGTTAGGCATCTCTGCTAAAGGTTATCCGCTTTGACTCCTGAGAGCATCTCCCACCCCAGGTCTCTGGGACTTCCTAGAGACTCTCCCTGAACCCTCACCCCCAACAGCTGAAGATGTCCATTCATTCCCCTGGCCCTCTGGGCCTCTCTCCTGTTAAAAGTTTGTTCTGGTGTTTTTGTTGTTGTTGTTTATTTGTTTGTTTTTAATTTCATGTGATTTTATAAAGGTGTAATCCAGAAGAGATGATATTGATCACACTTTTCTTCCCTCTCCTACTTACTATTCATTGCCTTCTTCCTTCCTGAGATGGAAGCCTTGCAATAGAGTACAGCCTAGCTTTGGACTATTGAGTGCAAGTGATTTTATATTCTGGTCTCCCAAGTAGCTGGGACTATAAGCACATGCCAACACTCATGACAACATTGCATTCTTTGTAAAAACACACACCCTCTAGATGTTTCATTTCCATTTCTATTTACTTAATGGATGTTGATTTTGTTGTTGTTAGGATCATCAGAATGTTGTCATTCTCCCTGTGCTAAATTCTGCATGGTATAAATTACTTTTGAGGCTTCTAAATATTTTTTCTTGGTGTAATCAGTTCCCCACTTAACAAGTGACAATATGCATGAAGTGTTGTCTTCCAGAGAAACTCAGTAGACTCATTGCCCACATCATTGTAGTTGGTGGGGAGTTTTTTTGGTACCTCTAAGTAGAACATTCAGAAAGCTAACAGTTCAGAAAATTGCCGTGTTTACGTAGTCATTTAGACTAAGAGAACTGCTGTTACCATTTATGTTTGTGGGATGTCTCCCAAAATCTTATGTTCTCTAATAAGAAAAAGCCCACTCTTTGTGTATAGAAATGTGTAAGTAAAAGTAACCTCTTAACTGCTAATGCTGGCTCTTCCCTGTATATCATTCAGCAGTATTCTGTTATTATAGGCACTAGAAATCCACTCTGGAATGAAAAAATGGGGTGACCTAGCAGCACACTTATCACCCAGGCACAGTCACGAGTATTCCTACTATGCTCTTTGTTTTTCTTTCTTTCTTTTCTTTCTTTTTATTTTTTCTTTCCATGGAGACAGGGTCTCACTGTGTAGTCCTGGCTGTTTTAGAACTCTCTGTTGCTGTCTTCTTTTTTAATATCTCAGGTCTAGCATTAGAATTTTCATTTTACTTAATAAATTCCTGAATTTATAAAATTATATGGACATCTTATCAATTGAGTATAAAATCTCTAGATCTGTTAGTCTCATCTGTTCTCTCCTGTATATATTCGGGATGTTTTAGGAGTTTTTGGCCTTTGAGGATGTGGCTGTGGAGTTCAGCCAGGAAGAATGGGTTTTGCTGGATCCTTCTCAGAAGAAACTGTACAGAGATGTGATGCTGGAAACCTGCAATAACCTTACTTCCATAGGTAATAATGCCACCGCTTATTTTGTACAAGATTTCCTTGGTTCTGTGATTTGGAAAGGGAAGACATCAATTAATAAACAGGAATGGATCCAATGTATGTCAAACCAAGAAACTCATTTTTCTGTTATTTCTAATAATTTGTGGATGGGGGGGGGTGTTTAAATCTTGATTTTAGGCATCAAATGGGAAGACCAGAACATTGAAGAGCAGTACAAACATTCTTGGAGATATCTAAGGTAATTTTCATATACATGTAGAAGAACGTTTTCCTTGAGAACCTCTTAAATATGTTATGAAAAGTTGCAAGCAGAAAACCAAAGAGAGCTAGAGGGACGGCTCAGTTTTTAAGGGCACTGGCTATTCTTCCACAGGACCGGGTTTCTAGTCACCACACCTACCTGATGGCGCCCAGCCATCTATATCTCCATTTCCAGGGCATCCAGTGCTCTCATCTGGGCTCTGCCGTCACCATGCATGAGTATGATGTACAGACATACATATGGGCAAAACGCCCGTGCATATAAAATAAGTGATAAAATTCAAAAAAAGGAAACAAAAGTCAACTTTACAATGTATTTATCAGTAGAAGGATTTCATCAAAAATAATATACTTCAGTGTATCTATTTGAAAACAGTGTACTTGGACAGGATTTATATGACTAGGGATTTTTATATATATAAGATTTATTTATTTATGTATTTCACATAATATGGGTATATGGGTCTGCAGGTACATCTGCACACCAGAAGACACCATTGAATTCCATGGGAATAAAGTGATAGGTGCTGTGAGCCATGATGTGGATGCTGGGAATTGAACTCAGGACCTGGAAGAGCAACCAGTGCTCTTAACTGCTGAGCCATCTCTCCAGCCTGTATGAGGGCTGTTTTGTTAGTAGCTCTTTGGGTGGATAGTGTAGAATCATTAGTTCTTTTTGTTTGAGACTATTCAGGTGGCAAAAGCATACAGTTTCCTTAACTTTTATTAATAGTGTAAGTACAACACCTACTAGTAAGCAGGCAATCCTTAGTGAAGCAGCCATTGCTAACATGTTTATACTTTTTTTACAGGAGTTGCATGGTAGATGCAATTTATGAGCACAAAGAAGGTGGTCAGTTTCAAGAAACCTTTACCTGGATACCAAATTTCTGTAGGAGTACTAACATTTCTACTGGAGTAAAACCATTTGAATGTGGTGTGTGTGGAAAAGTTTTCACAGGCCATTCATCCTTTAATGAACACATCATGTCTCACTTAGGGGACAATCCATCTGAACACAAGTATGGTAAGAAGCGATATAAAGTATAAACAATGTAAAAAAAAAGTTGAACTTATAAATATTTAATGATACCTTATGAAAATGAAATGTTTTTAAAATCTTTTTATTTCCCAGGTTCATGTGGAATACAGCAACAAAGTCAGAGTGTTGAAAAATCCTATAAACAATGTGGAATGGCCTTCGTTTGTCACTGTTCACTTTCTGTAGATGGAGGAACCAACAGTAAAGATAAATGTTATAAATGTGAACAATCCAGTAAAGCTCTGAGTTCTTCCAGTTCCCTTCTGAGACATAAGACAGTCTATACTGCAGGAAGAACCTATGA
This sequence comes from Grammomys surdaster, assembly GCF_004785775.1. Lineage (NCBI taxonomy): Eukaryota > Metazoa > Chordata > Mammalia > Rodentia > Muridae > Grammomys > Grammomys surdaster. Next base: position 259,091 of record NW_021619544.1, on the reverse strand, counting down.
ATGTGAACAATGTGGAAAATCCTTCAGACATGAGAGTTCATTTCTATTACACCAATTAACTCACATTGGAGGGAAACCCTATGAATGTAAACAATGTGGGAAGGCCTTCAGATGTCACAATTATCTTCAATTACATGAAAACTTTCATATTGAAGATAACCCCTATGAATGTAAACAATGTGGGAAAACCCTCTGTTCTCCCAGTTCCCTTCGAGTTCATGAAAGGATTCACAATGAAGAAAAACTTTATGCATGTAAACAATGTGATAAAGCTTTCAAGTGTCAAAGCTACCTTCAAATACATGAAAGAACTCACACCGGAGAAAGTTGCTATGATTGTAAACAGTGTGGTAAAACTTTCAGAAGTCACTGTTCCCTTCAAAGACATAAAATAACTCATCCTAGGAAAAAACCTTATGCATGTAAACAATGTGGTAAGTCCTTCACTTATCCATATTTACTTCAAACACATGAGAGATTTCACACTAGAGAGAAACCATATAAATGTAGAATATGTAGTAAAGCCTTTCTTTGTTCCCCCTTTCTTCAAAGACACAAAAGAACTCATACTTGGGGAAAACCTTATAAATGTAAACAGTGTGGTAGAGCCTTCAGAAGCCACAGTTCCCTTCGATTGCATGCAAGGGCTCATACTGTAGAAGAATCTTACATATGTAAGATATGCAGTAAAGCCTTTTTATGTCCTCCTTTCCTTCAAAGACATGAAAAAACTCACACTGAGGAAAAGCCCTTTGAGTGTAAGCAATGTAGTAAAATCTTCAGAGATTGGAGTACCTTTCAAGTACATGAAAGATCTCATACTATAGAAAAGCCCTATAAATGTAAGCTATGTAGTAAAGCCTTTTTTTATTCCTCTTCCCTGGAAAGACATAAAAAGATTCACACTAGAAAAAAATGCTATCCATGTAAATATGTGTGTAAACAATGTGGTCAGTCTTTCACTTTTCCCTGTTTACTTGAGAAGCATTTAAGAACTCACACTGATGAAAAACCCTATGAATGCAAACAGTGTGGTAAAACATTTAGGAGTCTCACTTATGCTCGCATACATAAAAGAACTCACACTGAAGAAAGACAGTATGTATGTAAACAGTGTGGTAAAAGTCTCAGTTGTCCTGGTACTCTTCAGTTACATGAACTAACTCATACTGGAGAAAAACTCTATGCATGTCAACAATTTGATAAAACTGTCAGAAGATTCAGTTATTTTCAAGTACATGAAGGGGCTCATACTGAAGAAAAAGCTTACAAATATAAGCAATGTGATAAAATTCTCAGTTGTTCAAGTTCACTTCAGCTACATGAAACAATCCATACTGGAGAGAAACCACATGAATGTAAACAATGTGGTAAAGCCTTCACAGCCCTCAGCAATCTTCAAGTACATGAACTATCTCACATTCATGAAAAACCCTATGGATGCAAGCAACATGGTAAAGTTTTCAGTCTTAGTAATCTTATACAGGAAAGAAAGAAAGCTGAAGCAAGTCTCTGTGAATGTAAACAGTGTGGTAAGTCCTTTCTTTCTCGATATTTACTTCAAATGCATGAAAGGTCTCATTCTGCAGAGAAACGCTATGAATGTAAGGTATGCGGTAAAAGCTTCATTTATCCATCATTTCTTCAAAGACATGAAAGAACGCATACTGGAGAAAAACCTTATGATTGCAAACAATGTGGTAAGGCCTTCAGAGTTCAGAGCTCCCTTCGATTACATGAAAGAACTCATTCTGAGGAAAAACCTTATGAATGTAAAGACTGTGGTAAAGCCTTCTGGAGGCTCCCTTCTCTTCAAGTACATGAAAGAATCCATACAGGAGAAAAACCCTTTGAGTGTAAACAATGTGATAAAACCTTTAGGTGTCACAGTTCCCTTCAAAGACATGAAAGAACTCATAGTCATGAAAAACCATATGAATGTACACAGTGTGGTAAGGGCTTTAGATGTCACCGGTCCCTTCAAAGACATGAAAAAACTCATACTGGAGAAAAAGCCCATGAATCTGGACAGTGAGCAAAAATTTTTAGACTTTCCAATTTCTTTCTAGTGTTTGAAAGTAATTCCTGGGAAGAAATCCTGGTGGTATAAAACAAGTGGTGGTGGTGGTGGTGGTGTTTTTAATCATAGACTTACTAAAGAAAGACCTATCAATAATCAGTGAATGAAGATGTTTAGTTTTACGCCCGACATGGTGGTGAATGCATTTAATCCTAGTACTAGGGAGGCAAAGGTAGGCAGATCTCTTGTTCAGGGCAAGCCTACTCTGCAGAGCGAGTTACAGGACAACTAGGGTTATACAGAGAAACCCTGTCTCAAAAAACAAAAGATGTTCAGTTTTATTAGAAGACTTGAGCAAAAATGTGAGGATACCTAATTTTTCATATATCCTCTTGAATACACACATGATAATGCAAATAGAGGTAGCTCTTATAAGAATAAATGTTGGATTGAAAATAGTCTGGAAAGTAAAGTTTGTAAAACTTAACTACACTGAAAGTCATGAAGAAGACTTGGAGGTAAACCATATGTATTTTGAAATCCTTATGCAAATTAACCTATAATGCTCAGATTTTTTTTTTTAAATGTATTCTTATAAAGTTAGGAATATGTTGTGTTTGATTTGCAATTACTAGTGATCGTAGAAGGGCTGGTGGTGCGGCCCTGTAGTGCTAGTTACTCAGGAGCCTGATGGAGGAAAATTGCAAGCTCTGGACCTACCCAAGCAATATAAGCTCCATTTTGTAATCAAAAGTTGAAGCGTACTGGGTATGTTGCTAATTAGGTAGAATACTTAGCTGGCAAGTGTGAGACTGTAAATACAGTCCCTAGTCCTCTTACTAAAAGAGTAAGAATCCCAAGAGAATGAGTTGCCATTTCTTTTAGAGAGGCATACGTTAAAATGAAAGTTGTTAAGTATTCCAGCACTAGAGATAGTTTGTGATACGTTGTTGGACAATTTTTATAACTGAAGATCATTGTGTCTTTTACTTTTCCTGGTGCTATGATAAAATGTTCCAACAAAAAGAAGCTAGGAAAGGTTTTTCTTTTGGCTCAGAGGTTAAGCTGTGTCACAGTTGGATATGGCACGGAAATTAGAGCAGGAGTAGCTTGTGACAGCTTGCCACACTGCATCTGTAGTCAAGAAACAGAGCAATGAGTGGCCATGATCACCTAGCTTTCTGTTATACAGTCTAGAACCCAAACCCAGGGAATAATACCTCCTTCACAGTGGGTCTTCTTGTCTCAGTTTAAATCCCATACAGGCAAACCCTGAGGCTCATCTCCCAGGGGATTCTAGATCTTCTAAAGATGATGTCAACTATCACAAATATATTACATACTGCTCTACACATGGGCAGTATGTTTTACTGCTTATTTTAGGCCAAGGTAAATGCTTATTTAGGAAACTGAAAATATTTGGTGTAAATATGTGAAAGGATAATGGTAAAAAGATAAGTGCTACACTTAATGAAGGCCCCATATTTTAAGTGGAGTCTTCTGGACTAGATGTTGCTCTGGCTTGTCTGTGAGTTATTGTTTAGTCAATATTAAGGACATTACTGTACACTAAGATTATTACTAGTAACTTTATAAATATTTTAGATTTTATTGTCTGTAAAATATTTTCCTTAGATTAGTTTAAAATTAAAAAAATTTAAATTTTTTTTGCAAAATTAAAAAAAATGATACTTTTCTAGACACTCATCAGTGTGCAAGTAAGAATTTAGTATACCTTGGACTATATTGTGTTAGAAAGCTTGATTTTAAAATTTTCTAACTTACCAAAATGTATTTTATAAAGTTTTTTTTAGTGAGTTTTAATTTAGGATTATTTGGTTTGGGATTATACAATAGTTTCTAAAATGGTTCTAAATGTACTTTTGACATTTTGTACTAATTTATATGATGGACACTCAACATTCATGAGTCAACTCTGGACAGCTTGGTTCTCTGTATTTTGCATTCTAAAATACTAAGCGAAGATTTTTTTGAGATAAGGTAGGTCTGATCTAGAACTCAATATGTAGACCAGGCTGACAATGAATTCAGAGATTCACCTGCCTTGGCCTCCTGAATTGCTAGGATTAAAGACAAGTGCCACATTCAGGTAAGATTTGTATGTAAAAATAAGCCTCTCATTTCATTAGTATGAAAATTTGCTTTCATCTTTAATAAATAGTAAAATTATGCTTAGTGAAGAATTTTTAAAATAGATTTATTTTTAAGAATGTTTTAACTTACAGTCATTTTGTGTCTATGTGTGCATAAAGAGAAGCAATATAGCCAGAAGCTGATTCATGGGGTGTGAAGAGTGGCCAAATAAAATTTTGCTTCTGTCACATTGATACTTGGAGATTCTATTTTCTTCTATTTGTAGGTCAGAGTATAGAGAGGGATAGAGTTAAGATTAAAGATCAGGGCTAGGATTAGAGGAGTAGAAATTAAGGTAAGAAGATTTTTACTGTTAAGGGTATTGGTAAATAATGGTGGTAAGGCTAGAGGTTGGGTACTAGGGTTACGGATTAAAGTTTTAGATTTAGATTTTTGCATTAGGGATTAATGTTTGGTATATGGTTAAGAGTAATGTTAAGTGTGGTTGAATATGAGGTGCTATGTTATGTATCATTAGGGTTTGGATTGGGATCAGAGGGTATTGGTTGAGTTTGGGGTAGTGATAGTATTAGCTGTGGTTAGAGTAGGATTAAGTATAGAATTAGGGTAATTTAGGAATAAGGTTAGGATTAGTGTTAGCATTTGGAATGTTAGGTGTTTAGTGTTAGCATTAGAGTAAGAGATTGAAATGAGGTTTAGGATAGGAGTAAAGGTTACTGTGAAGCAGCAACACATTCTGTCTTCCAAGTAAGCCTTCTGACTTAGGGTTTTATTGCTGTGAAGAGGCACCATGACCTTGACAACTCTTAAAAAGGAAAACATTTAATTAGGAGTGGCTTATGGTTCAGAGGATTAGTCCATTATTGTCATGGCTAGAAGCATGGTGACAGGCAGACATGGTACTGGAGAGGTTCTGAGAGTTCTACATCTTGATCCACAGGCAGCAGGAAGAAATAGACACTAGGCCTCACTTGAGTTGCTAGACTTCAAAGCCTGACCTCAGTTACACATTTTCTCCAACAACAACAGCTACTCCAACAAGGCCACACCTCCCAGTAGTTCCAATCCCTATGAGCCTATGGGGCCATTTTCCTTCATACTACCACGCCTTCTTTACATTTAGAGACTTGGATATGAAAAGAAGTGTGTTAGAAAGGTTGGAAAACAATTCAGATTAGCTGGTAGGTTGGCTGGGGTGGGGGGTAGGGGATGGGTGTGTGTGTGTGTTTTTCAGTACTCTAGCTGCTTCCAATGAATAATGTTGCCTTGAAACTTAGTGTCTTAGAAGTATATTTTCCTTAGGACTTCTTAAGTCAGTAGCCATGGTAGGAAGAGGTCTGAATTAAGGGGGTGTTTCAAAGGCCTAAAACTATTTGCTTCTGTTCCATACAAGATGAATCTCTCACTTATGGTGGCAGCAACACATTGTGCTTTTGGAGCACATTTTATAGTGGTTAAAAAACGCTAGCCTGCCCATAACAGTGATCCATTGTCCCATCATGTTCTTTTTCTGTCCCACCACAGTGTCACTATTCCTGTTTCCCTGTGCTCCATCATAAAACTCATCAGTTGTCACAGTTTTCTCTCATATATTATTGTTCTGGTCCATCAGATTGTAACAGTTACGTCACCATACTCAGCTCTGCCGTCCTCCATTGTTCTATTATAGTGCTTTGTAGTCCAATCATAGTGCTGCCCCATCCATCAGTGTCCAGGTTTTCTATTCTGCACCAGCACACCAGCCAAAGTGCTCACTTGTTCTATCAGTATTCCACTGTTTCAACACAGTGTTCCTCTGCCTCATCACCAGGTTCCTCTGTCATGTCTCAAGGGTCCACTGTGCCTCTCTTCTGTACCATTATAAAGCTCCAGAACTCCCGAACAGTACATGATTGCCCAGTAATGGTGCTATACTGTGGCATTATAACCCTTTTCTTTTTTTAAATCACCATCCTCTGCCATCACAATGTATTACTGTGATATCACTACTCACACTACTTCCATCACAGTCTCCAGCAATATTCTATAACAATATATTGCTGCTCATCATGAGTGCTCTTCCATCCTATTTCCATGCTTCATTTTCTTATCACAGTGCACCACAATACCCATCACAGTGTCTCGCTTTGTTTCTGCCCTTGAACTATTTCTGATACGTAGTCCTAGCTGGTACGGAATTTGATACGTAGACTAAACTGGCTTCAAACTTTTCCCTGCCTCCTTAGTCCTAGCATTAAAGGAGTGAACCACTGTGTCTGGCCCACTGTTTTTTGATCAGTTCTCTTCTGTCCCATTATAATGTTTCATTGTCCCATCACAGTGTTGTACTGCCCAACCACTCACAGGCTTTTTATTATTATTTTGCCATACATTTAGAAGTTTTGTCACAATGCTCCTCTCTCCTATCCTAATGCTCATATCACTGCTGCACTGTCACAGTCCTACATTGACCTGTCAGTGTTTACTGTTCAGAGTGATTTTCTTTTTTATTGCTGTACTCAATAAATGTGCACCTCCCCACCTCAGTTCCAGTTCTCATTACAATCCTTTGTTCTATTGCATTTCTCAGCTGTCAAATCTCAATATTTCTATGTCCTACTATGTCAGAATTTCTCTCACTTTTGTACTCATCATGATGGTCCAGTGTCCCATCACAATGTTAAATTGATCTAAATTAATCTCTGTTACTACTCAACAACAATACTCATGTGCTATTGCAATGTTTCTCTGCCCCGTATTTTCTTTTGTCCCATTACAACACTTGTGATTCCTTAAAATCTTAATGTTCCCATCACAGGGCACCACTCATTGTATCCCATTACAGTGTTCATCTGTCCTATCACAATGTCTTCTTATCCTATCATAATATTTTGTTCCATCAAAATGTTCCAGTATCCCAGCTCAATCCTGTAACAGTGTTCCACTGTCTGATCCCATTCCTCTACCTATTTTGCTATGACAATATCCCATTTTCTAGTCACAATACTTGGACCTATCATGATGTAGCACTGGGTTTCCTGGATAGCATGGCAAATTAGAAGCCTCAGCACTGAAGCTCAAGAAAATACACAACAAGCTCCTTTCCTACAAGAGGCAGGGCCTGTAAATAAATTTAGTAAGCCTGGGAAGATCTCTGAAGGGAAGCAGGTAGATGCACTGAAAACTGATACTGGGTTTCCCTGAATCTCGAATCATTAACCCTGTCTAAACCCTGGGAGAGTAGTAGAAACTTCATGGGAAGTAATATTCTACATACATGGAACTTACAGGATTGGAAGAGGTCAAAATGGACTTCTGGGGGATATACTAGGAAAGAATTTACAAATATTCCCCACATGCCAGAGCTCCCTGGAACACAGGCTACAGTGCCCATTTACTGTACCATATGCAGCTTTCAAGGAAAAGAAATATCTGAGAACCACTTTTCAACTCAGTGCAGCTCTGTCACCAATCTCATTCTATGAATATTTAAAAAGTTTTATTATTATACAACCTCTACTGTAGCATATACACTCATAGTAGTGCTTGTTTACACGTTGCTTTGTTAGGTTCAAGGATTATTCTGTATATCTTTTCACCCAAAGACTCTCTACTTTTTGCCTACATCTCATCCCCTTTTATTTGTATATCTTTTTTTAAAAAAAATATGGAACACTTTGCAAATTTGTGTGTCATCCTTTTGCAGGGGCCATGCTAATCTTCTCTGTATTGTTCCAATTTTAGTATATGTGCTGCTGAAGTGACCACATGTGTCTTTTCTTATCTCATACTTATCCCCTCTTTTGTGCAAAAACCCTATGTCTGTGTTTTGCCTATGTGTTTGTCTTTGTACTATATCTGCAGAGGCCAGAAGAGGACAGCTTATTCTCTAGAACAGGAGTTACAGATGGTGATTAGTGGTTAAGTGGGTGTGGGGAACCAATCTCAGGTCCTCTGATGCCACCTCTACTGCCACCTTTGTACTTTGTTTATAACCTTCCAGGGCTGTACTTCTGTCCTTCATGAGCACCTGCTCTCATGTGGTGCACACCAATGCACACAGGCACACACATATAAAAATCTGTATAACCTTCCATAATTAACTTACATACTTTTTAAACCTATACTCAATTAAGTTATAGTAAGTATGTACTTATACATAATTAACTTATAGTATGCACTTATACTTACTTAACTCATAACCATCCTTAATTAACAATATCTGTCAACTTGTAACAATATCCCAAGTTTTCATTCCCTGCTACTTTTCTCACTTCATCAATCTTGCTTCCCTCCCATACCTAATCTTAGTTGCCAAACTGCATTGTGGGATAACCCAGCCCACGGCATCCCTAGGCAGGTGAGCCTGGGCTGTTTAAGAAGCTAGCTGCCGGGCAGTGGTGGCTCATGCCTTTAATCCCAGCACTTGGGAGGCAGAAGCAGGTGGATTTCTGAGTTCAAGGCCAGCCTGGTCTACAGAGTGAGTTCCAGGACAGCCAGGGCTACACAGAGAAACCCTGTCTCGAAAAACCAAAAAAAGAAGAAGAAAGAAGAAGAAGAGGAGGAGGAGGAGGAGGAGGAGGAGGAGGAGGAGGAGGAGGAGAGGAGAAAGCAGCAGCAGCTAGCTGAGCATGGAGTAAAAGAGTGAGCCAGAGAACAAACCAGCAATCAGTATTCTTCATGGTTTCTGTTTGAGTTCCTACCCTAAATACCCTCAACGATGGATTGTGATCTAGAAGTGCAAGATGAAATAAATCCTTTCTTCCCAAGTTGCTTTTGGTCAATATTTTATGAAAATACTAGAAGAGAACAAAACTAGTATAAGTTCTTCATAAAGACAAGCAAGGTTATCAACCCCTTAGACAAATCTAGATGGCATAGAGAAACCAAATTAGTAAAATTAGAGATTTAGAGAGTCATTATGATAGCTATCAATGAAATCAAGAAAGTCATTAGTCAATACCTTAAAGACATTCCATAAAACTGGAAAATCTAAAGAAATGTCTATTTCTGGATACATTTGACTTAAAATTAAACCAAGATGGGATAAATGCAGGCATGGTTCAATATAAGTCAATAGTTTAACAGTATAAATTACATAAATGGGTTCAAAGACAGAAATCATATGGTCATCTCAGATGCAGAAGAGGCTTTCTGAGGAGATCCAATGTCTCGCAATAAAAGTCCTGAAGAAACTCAGTAAAAGTAATATATATCAAAATAATAAAATCTGTATGTCACAAACCTATAGCCAGTATTAGAGAACAACTAAAGCCATTTCCATGAAAATCAGGAACAAGACAAGAGTGTCCAGTTTCTCCACTCTACAGTCCTTGAGTCTTAACTAGAGCTATAAGAAGAGAAGCACAGGATAAAAAAAAAAAAAAAAAAAAAAAAGGAAAAAAGACAAAGTATAACTTGCAGGTGATGAATATAAACCTTAAACCATTCATCAGAAAACTCTGACAACACTTTCAGTAAATTGGAAGAATACAAAATTAATATATAAAAATTGAGAGTCTTCCTATATATACTAATAGCAAGTATACTGGAAAGAAATCAAGGAAGCTACCCCATTCACTATAATCTTTAAGGTGAAAAAAAAAAACTTGGAATAACCTAAGGAATAAAACTAATGTAAAAGATATTTTTTGTTTGTTTTTTCGAGACAGGGTTTCTCTGTATAGCCCTGGCTGTCCTGGAACTCACTTTGTAGACCAGGCTGGCCTCGAACTCAGAAATCCGCCTGCCTCTGCCTCCCAAGTGCTGGGATTAAAGGCGTGTGCCACCACCGCCCGGCATAAAAGATCTTTACAATGAAGATGATCAAAGTTTAAACCAAAGTGATCAAAGAAGATGCTAGAAGATGAAAAAACTTTCTGTGTTCGTGGATCAGAAGAATTACTATTGTAACAATGGCTATCCTACCAAAACAGTAGTTTCAAGGTAATCTCAATAAAATTACGAAGCCTCTTTGCAGAAATAGGAAAATAATCCTAAAGTTAATATGGAAGTACACACACCCTAAATAGCCACAGAAATACAGAACAACAATAATAAATAATTGAGATATGACTTAGCAGTTAAGAACACTTGTAGAGATCCCAAATCGAGTTTTTTAGCAACTAAGTAGTGGCTTCTAGCCAAATGTAACTCCATTACCAGAGAATGTGACACCATTTTCCTGCCTACAGGGGTACCAGGCATATATGGTATATATCTTTCATATATATATGAATGATAAGCACTTATAAATCTTTTTTAAAGGATATTCTTTGAAATAGTCTCATGACTGATTTTAAGTTATACTACAGAGTAATAATGCTGTAGTAATTATGCTGTAATAAGTACAGCATAATATTGGCACAGAAAATAGATACACAGATCCATGATGTAGAATTGAGGACCCATGAATAAGCTAATAAAACTCCAACCACCTGATCTGTTTGTTTTGTTTATAAGAATGCCCAATATATACATTTGAGAAAATATAGACTCTTGAATACATGGTTGTGTGTTGGGAGCCGACTCTTAGCCGTAAGCGGCTATCATCTTATCATCTTTACAGCCGTCTCGACAAGATTTAAACAGTGAGACAAAAGCAGACAATTGATACACGTAAACAACAAGCAACAAAACAAAAACAGAGAGTTGAGTTCAGGCTGACTTATTTCTTGCCCCATTATCATTACTATGACCTACTGGTCTCCACACAGCAGTTTCCTGCGGCAATCACTTCTGTTTCACTTCTGAATTTTCAGTTGTCCCTTCTTCCAGTAACGTCCCTCACTGGGGGGGATATACCCTGACAAGAGACTTGTTTTCAACAGCCCGCAACAGCTGAGCACACTCTGATAAACATCTTGTTTTGATGTTTAGTGCTGTCAGCAGTTAGGTGCATGTGGCCTCCACACTGCTAGGTGCATGACGTAGTGCCTTCAGCTGTGCTTGTCCACGAGGGCAAGGCACGTGGTAAAGGATATAAATACCCAGGATTTCCTTTCAATAAGAGAGACTTGATCAGACTCTGTCTCGTCTCCATTTTTCCCATCTCTTGCCCATCCATCCTCTCTCTCTCTCTCTCTCTCTCTCTCTCTCTCTCTCTCTCTCTTGCTAGACCCTGACCTGCAGACCGGAGCAGCAGAACAGGCCATTACAAAGTAGCAGAACGGGCCGTTACAGTTGTGAGTTTAGGGATTAGGTTGGGGTAAGGAATATAGTTAGGAGTTTGGGTTAGGGTTCTTGTGCTACAGATTAGGACTAGGGTTATACTCATAGTTAGGTTAGTAGTAGTAGTTGTTATTCTGTTTTAGGGTTTCATTGCTATGAAGGGACACCATGACCATGGCAACTCTTATAAAGGAAAACATTTTGTAAGAAGGAACCAAACTGAAGCCCTTTTGCATAAAACTTCCATTTTCAGTAGGGGTCAGAGTTGTACAGGAGATGCCTTGCCCTCTCACTGGTTTCTACTGGGGGAACACCTGGTATGTCTAATGTGTTCATAGTTTTGTTTAGTTTGATTGTTAATGTTTCATATTTGGAGAAATGGGCCAAAGTTTATCAGTTGGCCATTCATTCTTTGACTTAGTTTTAACACATCTCAAGGATGTTTAGAAAAAAAATGGCTGAATTGGGACAACAAAAATCTGATAAATTGGTACTGCCCTTGGAGCTCTGCATCTGCAGCTAGGAGCCAATCACTGCTAGTGAATCCTTGCCTTCTGCCTGATCTGTACAAGCTACTCTTAAAGGAGCATCAGCAGCCACTCAGGTTTCTACTGTAAGGAGGCTCGTGGTTATTCCTGCTACAGAGTCACTGTTCCAATGAGAATTTAATTCAGCAGGTAGCCAAGTGCTGCTCCCTTGAAATTACAGCTGAAGGAAGTAAGGAAAATTTTGTCTGCCTGTTTTAAACGTATAAATGTATGTGACCACTACATGTTTGTTTCTGTCTGATCTTAAATGTATGAGTTTCTAATGTTCTGTATGTCTTGGTTATAGACTATTGGCTTGTATGGTTGTTATTGGCTCCCATAAGGTTAAAAATCTGTCATCTGTAACAAAAGTTAACTTAAAACTCATAACTCAGGGTTGGATCTATTCTGGAGAGCAGCACATGTCAGGAGCCAACCAAGGAAACATATCTCCAAAGATACTTTTACATTGGGATAAGATTTTATTTTATTTTATTTTATTGGTTCTTTGAGACAGGGTTTCTCTGTATAGCCCTGGCTGTCCTGGAACTCACTCTGTAGACCAGGCTGGCCTCAAACTCAGAAATCCACCTGCTTCTGCCTCCCAAGTGCTGGGATTAAAGGCTTGTGCCACCACAGCCCAGCTGGGATAAGATTTTTATATAAATTCTGTCCTCTCTTAAAAACCAATGAAGAAGAAGAGAAGAAGACGAAGAGGAGGAGGAGGAGGAGGAGGAGGAGAACAAAGAAGGAGAGAAGGAGGAGAAGGAGGAAGAGTTGTTAAAGCTGCACCTCCATGCAATCATATGCAAGAACTCTTCTTGCTGGCAGCCAAACTTTGTAACATAAAAGTAACCCACTGATATTGATTTTAGAAACACTGTGTTTACACTGTTAAAACTTAGTTTTGCCTTCTAAACGTTACTGTGCTCTGACTTTACTTTTTTTTATAATTTTTTTTAATTGGATATTTTATTTACATTTCATATGTTGTCCCCTTACCACATCCCCCACCCACCTGGGAACCCCCTATCCCCTTACCCCTCCTCCTTCTTCTCTGTGGATGTAACCCCTACCTACCCCCCCACTCCCACTTTCCCACCCTCAAAATTCCCACCCCCTGGGGCGTCCAGGCTTCATGAGGTCAAGGATCTCATCTTCCACCTATGCCCAGCAGGGCCCTCCACTCTTACATATTCAGCTGAAGCCCTGGATCCCTCCCTAAGTGCTCCCAGGCTGGTGGTTTAGACCCTGGGAGCTGTGGTTGGTTGGTATTGTTGCTCTCCTCATGGTGCCACAACCCTTTCAGCTCCTTCAGTCCTCACTCCAACTCCTCCATTGAGAACCCCATCATCAGTTCAATGGCTAGTTGTGAGCATCTGCCTCTGAATGTGTCAGACTCTTGCAGACCTCTGAGGAGACATCCATCTCAGGCCCTTATCAGCATGCACTTCCTGACTTCCACATCAGCATCTACCTTTGGTGACTGCACATGGGATGGATACTCATGTGGAAAGGTCTTCAAATGGCCCCTCCTTCAGTTTCTGTCCCTCACTTTGTCTCCATATTTGCTCCCTTGAGTATTTTGTTGCTCCTTCTAAGAAGAACTGAATCACCCCCACTTGGTCTTCCTTCTTTATGAGCTTCATGTGGCCTGTGAGTTGAATCTTGGACATTTCAAGGTTCTGGGCTAATATCCGATAATCAGTGAGTGAATACCATGTGTGTTCTTTTGTGACAAAGAACTCAAGAAATTAGACTCCAGACAACCAAATAACCCTATTAAAAAATGGGGTATAGAGCTTAACAAAGAATTTTCAACGGAAGAAACTCGAATGGCCGAGAAGCACCTAAAGAAATGTTCAGTGTCCTTAGTCATCAGGGAAATGCAAATCAAAACAACCCTGAGATTCCATCTCACACCAGTCAGAATGGCTAATGCTGGCGAGGGTGTGGAGAAAGAGGAACACTCCTCCATTGTTGGTGGGACTGCAAGATGGTGCAACCACTTTGGAAATCAGTGTGGCGGTTCCTCAGAAAATTGGACATAGCATTACCTGAGGATCCAGCTATACCACTCCTAGGCATATACCCAGAAGATGCTCTAACATATAACAAGGACATATGCTCAACTATGTCATAGCAGCCTTATTTATAATAGCCAGGAGCTGGAAAGAACCCAGATGTCCTTCAACTGAGGAATGGATTCAAAAAATGTGGTATATTTACACAATGGAGTATTACTCAGCTATTAAAAACAATGAATTCGAGGGTTTCCTAGGTAAATGGATGGACCTAGAAATCATCATCCTGACTTTACCTTTAAAAATGGTATTTTATTTCGATATTTCAAAAACACACGATTGATTTTAAACTTCTTTAAAGAAAGTTTTGAAAATTTACAGAAAGTTTTAAAAACTGTATATTTTAAAAACAGCTTTTAAAAAGTTTTAATTTATAAAGCTATGGGACATTTTAAAGTTTATTAGGTATTTTATTGTAATGGATGAATGGATAAAGACTAAAAATTAGGACCACAACTGAACACCAGAGACTGAAAAATTTCTATTTTATACTGCAATAAAACATTGACCTTATGCAGTCTGACAAAGAACTTGAACATTAAAGGGTTGTAGCATTTTAAAAATATGGAAAATCAGTGTCTTAAAAATGTCTGTTAGCCTATTCAGCCTAACAGAAGCTGATTTAAAGACATATCGCTGATTTCGTTGTTTTTACTAGCATTATTAAGCTATACCTATTTTGGTAAACTGAATCATATAACAACAACAACAAACCTGTTGTGTTCCATAGTAGTATACCATGTAAGGATCAAAGGAACAAGTAAGCTTCCAGTCTCTATGTTTTAAAGTGATATCTCAATACTGAAAGAGCTTTAATTCAGAAGTTGCCATTTCATTGTAAACTCTTAGGGTTAATTTAAAAAATGATCAAGTTCTTTATGATGTTCAGAATGATATTTGTAATCATGCTAAACACCTGTAATTATGGGCAAGTTTCTATGTGCAAGTTCCCTAAATAATGACTGTGAGAATTCTTTTATTTGAACAAATACCTATGTGAACATCTTTGACTTGCTTCCACTAGCTCATAACTCAATTATCCCGTTTAAACCACTCTAAGTCATGTCATGTGGTTAGTTACCTCTCTACAGGTCCATGCATCTGTTTTCATCAGTGTTCATGGCAAATCTTCCATGCCTATTTCCCAGAATCCTCTTTCCCACCTTCTAATCCTGTCTCAGCATGGGAAGGAGAGTTTAGCCGGTAGAGACAGAAAGGCAGAGAGAGATAGTAGAGGCCAGCCATGAACACATAGAGAGAGGGAAGAGGGGAATGGGAAGAGAAGGGGCAGAAGAGAGTAAGAGAGCAAGAGAAAGAGGATAGGTCAAACAGTCTCTTTTATACTGAGTCAGGCATACCTAACTGTTGCCAGGTAGCTGTGGGGTAGCGCCTAGAAGAAATGCTAACAGAAACCTTCCCCTAGGAAGAGTGATGTGGAGACTTGACTACTCAACTTTGGCCAGCATCCATGGAATCTCTCTGTCTTATGCATACACTCCCCTGAGGTCTTTGTATTCCAGAGAGCTGATAGGTGACTCCTTATCACTTCCAGGGACAAATGATCTTCCATGACCTCACAGAGAAAACATGAAGAGTCAAGTCTATGTCAAGGCCATCCGGCGCTCATATCCACCCATCCTCCACCAGCCTTGGGAAGCAATGCATCATAGTATCCTTTTCCTTCTTTATGTAGGAAGCAGGATTCAGAAAGGTTTATGGAACTTGCCCAAGCACAGGCAGCGAGGAAGTGGTAATGAGTAGGTTGACACGGGGCTCTGCCCTGGAGTCCCAGTTTGTCTCTGGTTCTCCTGGTGTAACTGACACAGCCCTCTTTCATTCTCAGATGTGTTCCTGTTAGGGCAGCAATTATGTGCAATCCAGGTCTACAAGCTCACAAGTCTCTGTTCTTTCCCTAAGCAATCCAACCACCTCTCCCAGCCCCATTTTTCCAAAGCCTCAGGAGTCACCTGCCCTGACCTGTTCTGCTCCGTTGCAGCAGGCTCTAGGGACAGCCAGCCTGCACAGCTCAGCCACAGCTTCTCTACAAGAGTAAATGGAGGCCCAGGGCCCTGCTCTTCTTTAGAAACTGCTGTACCTCCACCTCTCACCACAGCCTAGAAGATTCCCTCCATCTTTAGAAAGTTCCAGAAGCTCAGACAAACCATCTCCAATTCCACAACTATGTAAGTAGGAACTGCCATAGGCCTGGAAGTCTGGTCCTAAGTCTGGGTAAGGCCTCTGGGCCTAGAGTCTTGGCAGAGGGACTGTGTCCTGAACAGATTCCCTCACAGAGCTCTGGCAGCCTCATAGTCAACTCCCACAGTCCCTGGGTAGCCTCCCTGGTGGGGACCAAAGAGGCTCTCAGTGAATCTCACACAGTGGGCAACTTGTGCCCAGCTCTGCAGGGTGCTGTGATCTGTGTGCTTAGCTCTTGAGTGCTCTGAGGCAAGGGCTCACCTGTGCCAGAACAATGCTCCAAGGTCCAGACCTTGCAAGCTTGGCCTTCCAAAACACTACATCTCCTGTTTTTTTACTTCCTAGTTCATCCAGCCATGGGAGGAGGAGGGAACAAGATACACAGGGGTAGCCTCTGGACCCCTTTCCTTTTTTAAACAAACTCTTACTCCATTGCCCATGCAAGTCTCATTCTCTTGAGAATTAAACAAAAGCCAAGAGGTCTGAAGCAGCTGTATTGGTTTATAATTTATCAGCTGTGTTTTTAATGTCTGAAGAGAAATTTTTTTACACGGGAAAGAATACTTGAAGATCTTCATCTATTTACCTCTTTTGAACAATTAAAGAACTGGTTTTGTTGGGTTCAGTTTGCACACTATGTTACTTTGTGTATCAAGCTGGTGTTTTTACATTGTCTCCTTTGCTTGATCTTTGGTTAATGCTCAGTTATTTCACGGGTCCTCTCAGTGTTTAATATCACTTACAAGTTTAATTAAATTAGCTTAGACTATTTAAAGTAATTAACCAGCTGGGCATGGAGGATCAGGGCTATAATTCCAGAACTGGGACACTGATGAGTTCTATGTCAGCCTTGAGTACAGTGTCAAATTCTATCTCAAAAATCAAAACAAACAAAAATTTAAGAAAAGAAAGAAAAATAAATATAAAAATTAACATTTAAACATTTACTATCTAACCTGCTATCGTGGAGTTTTACTGCTGTGAAGAGACACCATAACCAAGGCAACTCTTATAAAAGGACACCCTTTAATTGGGGCTGGCTTACAAGTTCAGAGATTCAGTTCATCATCATCAGGGCAGGAAGCATGGTAGTGCACAGGTAGACAGGATGCTGGAGGAGCAGAGAGCTCTACACCTTGAACCAAAGGCAGCCAGCAGGAGACTGGAATTTTACACTGGATGGAACTTAAGCATAGGAGACCTCAAAGCCCACCCCTATGGTGCCATACCTACTCCAACAAGGCCAAACCTAATAGTGCCATTCCCCATGGGCCAAGCATTCAAACACATGAGTCTATGGGGCCAAATGTATTCAAACCACCACACCTGTCTAAAGCTGACTTGACAAATCTAACAAAATCTTCAATGTTCAACATTTCACACTAAATTAACTTACTTACGAATCAATTTTGAAATAATTTTAGGAAATTAGTGCTATTGCCAAATATGTCAATTATTTGAAGCAAATAATTTAGAGCAAATAGACAAACTCTTAGAAAATATAACCTAACAAATGCAAATAGAGGGGGAAAGGAGCATTTATTTAGCCACTAGAGAGTAAGTAAGGAGTTACAATGTTTCGCTCAAAAGAAAGGAGCAGAAACAGGGTATTTTTCTAGAAAGTTCTGCCATACATCCAAGAAACATGGATTCATTAGGAAAATAGCTCATTGGTAAAGCCTGAGTTTATTCCTATTGGCAATTTTGTTTTTACAAGCCTAGCACATTAAATTTATCCTCTATACATAATGTTCACCATCACAAAGGTGGCCCTCTTATGTTAATTGGCAATGTAAGAGCAATGTGGTAATTTGAAATATTTTTTTCTTTGAGAACAAATCCCTCTAACGTGTAATTAGAAAGAAGAGAAAGAAGCTTGGTACAAACAAAATGACACCTGGGGAAATTACAATCACAAGAAATTCAAACCTTTTACAGAAAAAAAAAGTTACATTTTTTCCTTACAGTAAAACATAGGTATAAGTATATTTGCACAATTTGTTAATATTTTCTGTGGAAAAAACAAACAATATGTGTCTCTACTCTTTTTCTCACATTTTTGAAAAAGCATCTGTGTACTTTTGAAGGTAGGTCAAAGAGCTGCTCAAGGGGCCAGAGATGAAAGAGTGGTTAAAGTGCTTGCTGTTTAGCCATGGCTGGAGTTCAGATCTCAGGACACACTGAAAACGCACACCTCTGTAACTGGAGCTACAATGGAATTCTTCCTGTTGTTTTCTAGGGAGGAGTTCGGGGCTTGTGTTATTGGTAGGATGGTAACTGAAGTAGTGATGTAAAGAAAGATGTATCCTATTGACAATGGTGAAATTTTATTTATTCTCTTAGGACAATGTACTGATCCTTAATGAACTAGTGCCAGTCTCTCAAATTTCCTTCAATATTGAAACACTGAACCATTCCACCCTTCATTTGCTCTGAAGGGAAGCTCCTCAGGAGGGAGTGCAACTCAAAACAGCTCAAAATGGTCCCTGAAACTGATCAGATTCACTAGGCTCCTTCGATGTCAGAGAGCAATAAAGGCTGAGTGAGAGTCCCTCTCAGATGAAAGTAAGCTTAGCAGCAAAGAAGACTCTCAAAAGACTCAACCTCATACAAGCTGTCTGGAAGAAGTTTAGACCAACTGAAGCCCCTGGAAAGGACATTCTCCAGCCTGTTAAGCCATCTACAGGCTATGCAGTTTTTCCAGGTTCCCAACTTTTAGAGCTGTCACCCATGCTGGGTGGGCTTTGGTGATGCAGCTGTCTTTGAGTCATTTCTTCTCCTGTAAGCAATCTGTCACCCATATTCCTATCAATAACTAACCCCAATAAAACTTTTTGGTTCAACAACTAGGACTTTGGTGGTATGTGCATTTTGGTCTGCCCTGGGTTTCTTATCCTGGGAAGAAAAAAGTTTTGTCACTCTACAGTACCTACTAGGTTTTATAACTGTAAAATTCTATTTATTCTTTGTAATTAGCAAGCATATTGTGAGAAGATACTTTGAAGGGCACTTATATTATGTTTTCTATAATTGACCATGATGGGACAGTTTCTTAAAAGACAAATGTACTCGTCAGGACCAGCTGATCTATGTTGAGATGTTTTAGGTAACCCTGTGCTCTGCTGAAGGGAACCAAGCTATGTATCAATTCATTCAAACTTCCCACTCGGGCAAGGGAGCACTCTGAAATCCTGGACCCAGTTTGGGTTGGGGAGGGCTTCTACCATCCAGAAAAGTTGATTTGCGTTCTTTCAGGTGACATCATAACCAGCTATGGAAACCTGAAGGCTGTGACTAGGGGCAACCCCCTGAGTTAGACATCATTCGTGAGGTTGCCTCTGATGTGTTAGCTGCTAGGTTTGGCCTGGTGTCTTAACAGTAATTAACTAGGACATTTAGTCTGATTTCAAAATTTCTTCGTGTAGCTGGTTACAGCGTCCTTGAAGGATACTTCTGAGGAAGTATTCTTAGAACTCCTCAGAGTTTCCTTACCAGAGTGGACTCGGGTGAGCTGCCAACATCTGACTGTTCACCAATCGGTTTCCGATATTGACAGCTTAATTATCTCCATTCTTTGACTGACCCTTACACGCAAAGTCAACTCTGTTGAGAAGAGCTCTTCTGAGACATCAGAGCGAATACCCCAAGAGTACCAACCCAGAGCCAGGCATACGGTTCGTGGAAATCAGAAAGGCCGCTACTGCCAAAAAAGCAATCTAAGCAGTTTTCCATGTGGCAACCTAAACAGCTTGGGGTGGAGATGAAGCCCAAAGCTTCAGGAAAAGCTAGAAAGAGGAAACACCAGGATGGAAGTGGGACAGAGACAGAGTCTGAAGCTTTGGGACAAAGTACAAAAATCAAATGCCAGGATGGAACAGAGATGGTATTTAAAGAACCCGGCAAGGCCTGGAAGAAGACCCCTCGGGAGCATCAAGACCTAGAGGTTCAGAGAGACCAGTCGGGCAAGGATCAGATACAGAAATCCCAGGAAGACAGTCCAAGACAACTAAAACCCCTAGAGTACACCAAAGGTCTTCCAAAGCAGGCTGAGGGGAAGCCTGCTGATTCTCACAAGGGTTGCAAGCGCCCCTATTCTGTCCTGGAGGAAAACAAACAAAGCCCCCCAAAGGAAAAGCACGGAAGGTTACTTCAACACCTTAATGGTGTTGAAGACCCACACCCAGACCCACACAGGCCTCAACCAAAACCCTCCAAGATGAAAGGGGGCAAGTCAGGGCACAGTCATGGATCAGATACAACACAGAAAGATCAAGAACCAGCTACACCAGACGAGCGAGGGGAGATGTTCAGAGGAGAAATCCGTTACACAAAAGAAAGGTGGTGTAAACCACGAAGGAAGAAGGAGGAACAACTTGGAGCCTGCCTTACCGGGAACACCAGCTCTAATCATTCTGGATAGTGGCAGAGGCGATAGGTTACTCCCCAACAAGATGGCAGTACTTGCAGCAGAGAAAAAAAAAAAAACTCTCAGAAACCTAGAGAAGGGCAGAGAAGTAGATCAAAAATTTCATGTTACAGAGGACATGGAGAAGGAAATTAAGAGTGCACTGGGTCCAGGACCCCAAGAGGAAATCCTAAGTAGTAGATTCAGGTTGCAAATCACCTGAAGAGATATCCAGACCCTCAAGAACGGTCAATGGCTCAATGATGAGGTTATCAATTTCTACATGAACCTTCTGGTTGAGAGAAATGAAAACCAAGGCTAAACAGCTCTTCATGTGTTTAGCACTTTCTTTTACCCCAAGCTAAAGCAGAGCGGTTACACTGCTGTGAAAAGATGGACTCGAGGAATCAATCTCTTTGACAAAGAACTTATCTTGGTGCCTATTCACCAGAGGGTACATTGGAGTCTGGTGGTAATCTATTTGAGAAAACAAAGCATTGTATACCTCGATTCAATGGGACAGACAGGGAAGACTCAGTGAGACCATCTTCCAATACTTACAAAATGAGAGCAAGACACGAACATCGAGCTGGACCCTTTGGAGTGGAAACAACACAGCATGTCAGCAGAGGAGATTCCTCAGCAACGGAATGGGAGTGACTGTGGGATGTTCACCTGTAAATATGCAGACTACATCGCTAGAGACCAACCTGTCACCTTCTCTCAGCAGCACATGCCCATCTTCAGGAAGAGGATGGTATGGGAAATCCTGCACAGTCACTTACTGTAACAACATCAACCTGATTGCTGTGGTCACCAGTGGTCCCTGTATTTTTCTGTCCATGTTTCTAATAGACCTCAAATAGGATGAGCTGAAGAGATTTAAAACAGGCACTGAGCTGTCTGACCAGATGAAGTCCACTCTCTTTAAGATAGTCCTAACTTGGAATGTCAGACTGCTGCCCTAATGCCATCTCTAGGATGCATGCAAGCACTGCAGGCTCAGATACTGCTGCTGTACAACCCACAGGAGACCACATGTTCAAGAAATACTGTTTTAGTGCTGGATTTAATCAATGAATTGCTGGGTTTTTTTTTTGTTTGTTTTATTTTGTCTTGTTTTGTTGTGTTCTGTTTTTTATTTGTGTTTTGTTTTTTTGTTTTTTGTTTGTGTTTTTTGTTTTGTTTTTTGATTTTTGTTTTCTAGTTTGTGTTTTGTTTTTTGATGTTTTTTGTTTATTTTGTTTTTAGTTATTTGTTGCATTTTGTTTGGGTTTTGGGTTTTTTATTTTGCTTTTTGTGTTTTTGAAGTTTTTGTTTGTGTGTTTGTATTTTTGTTTGTTTGCTGTTTTTTTGTTTGGGTTTGGGGTTTTGTTTTTTGTTGTTTGTTGTAGTTTTGTTTTTATTCTAAGTTGTTTTATTGTTTGTGTTTCTGGTTTTGGTTTTGGTTGTTTTTTGTTTGTTTAAGTTTTTTGATTTTGTTTTTTTTTTTGTTTTTCGTTTGTGTTCTTGGCTTTTTGTTGTTTGTTGTTTTGTTTGTTTGTGTTTTTGGTTTTGCTTTTTCTTATTTTTTTGTTTTTTTGTTTGTGCTTTTGGTTCTGTTTTTGTTTTTTGTTGTTGTTGTTTTGTTTGTTTTATTTTGTGCTTTTGTTTTCTTTTGATTTTGTTTTTCTGACCCCACCACACTGATTATTTTCCGTGACTCACTTGCAAACCTTGACCATTATCATTTTCCAATCCTCTTGTCCTTGTTCAAACAGCCTATTTCCCAAAGGAATGTCAATCCCAGTGCCATTCTCTGCTGAAGATGAGGAGGGGCATCAGCAGGAAGAGGCAGAAGCTGTTCACTAGCATCTCTAATGCTGGAGTTGGATGCTGTTAAATGAAAGCTGGGGATAGTGGTGGTGGTTTTTTGTTTTGTTTTTATTCTTGAAAATAGTATATGAAATGAAAATGAGTTGCACAGACCAGTGCTGTTCTGAACCACCATACTCTACTGGATTTGTACAGATGTAGACCTGCAGCCAAACTACTGACTGGACTCCAGGACTATTAAGAAAAGCACCATGGTTATTTAAAGACTCATTCTTTCCCAGACCTGCCTTAGTTTTGGAAGTTGATTTGAAGTAATTATAATGGCAAATATCCATTTTTATCTCAGGTCTCACTGAATACAAACCCCATCTAGGGCTCTCTTGAATTGTTTATTTTTTTCAAAGTTCTATTCAATTTAAATTTTTATTCTTATAAAGTTTTGGTATATATTAAGACAAAAATGAGATTTTTTTTTCTTATTAGATCAATATTCCCACTGTGGAAGTTGGGGATTTGATATTTAGGGTTGATACTGACAGTTATAAAATAACCTATTTTACATGTGATAGTTTGTATTTAACTTTTCTATTCATTACTTATGGTTATGTTTATGCAATTTTTACTTAATAAAGTTTAAAGTTATTTAAACATTTCACAAGTTCTGATGTCTCTTGTTTCTTTTATCATGTAGTAATTATACCTGGATTGTGAGGTGAAACCTAAAAAGTAGGTGTTGAGGGCTTATGCCTCAGATACATTGTGCATATCAGTGATTATTATTCTGTTCTGGTCCTCTGCAATGGACTTAAAATGTTCCAGAGAGCATCCACTCCTTTATCTTGGGCTGTAGAGGGAGAATATATGTGGAGTTTAGTTGAGCAGTGTCCAGCTGAGCTGTAGAGTGCTAGCAACAAACAAATGTATGGATGCACACAGGGACACTCGTCATCGAAGCTACTCTGCATTACTGTAAAGGGAACTCAGCGAGGTCCATTGCTCACTGCTACCACAGACTGAGACTGACCCTGGAAAAGGAAGCAGTATCTTCATAGTTTTGCCCAGATGTAGGGAGAGAAAATGTCTCAATTCTCTTTTGTCTATAGCAATGAGATGATGTATAGAAAAGACTACACAGAGTTGGGGTAATGGCTCAGTTGACAAAGTACTTGCCAGTAAGTGTGAAGATCCAAGTTTCACCAAGAACCCCATTAAGATAAACCATGATGGGTGGCCATGAGAAGGAAGAGACCGGGTTCTTTATGGCAGAGTGGTTTTCCATCTCATCTCTTTCCTCCAGCCCTCCTCCTTCCTTGGGAGTATGTTTTTTCCTAATCAGCCATTCTTGTTTTTTATGCAAGTAGAAGTCTCTAATCGATTCCTTGGGGACAGAAGATCCTAGAAATCTTCCAGAGGGTTGTCTTAACCTTGTTATCATCCAATATCAGTGGTTTCTATTTCCAAATGCTTAATGTGTACACTTTCCTAAAGAGCATCACATGAGCTGGAGCGATGGTTGAAAAACCTGAAGCTTGGTGGTAGATGGGAGAGCTTACCCACTTATGATGTTTAAGTCTATATGTTCAGTCCTCAGTACCTGCAAAAGGAAGAAAAATAAGAGTTTGGAGGGGTAACATACATATTGAAGGAAGTTTTTTCAATGTCAAATAAGTATATAATAAAAATTACAAATTAAAGTGTAGCAGAATTTTCTCTCTCCAATTAATTTAAATATTAATACACCAAGTAGCCGGTGATTGGACAAGGAAAAGGTGGGTGGAGCTAAGATTTGGAGAGACAAGGTGTGACACAGGTGAAAGAAAAGAAAATGGCGGATAAGCACGACAATTCATTCAGATTCTCCGTGGCTTTAAACAGATACAAGTAGCTATAATATCATACAGGGATAGAATAATCGGGGTAAGTTGTTGAATCTAGGTGGGCAGCTTTTATCATTATCAATTGGCCCTGCATTTATTGTGGGCATCTTGTGCATTGAGAATTTACTGATATATAAACCTGACTGATTAATTATAAAAGTCTAGAGTTTTGATTGACTGGGTTACTGGGATTTGGGACGGCCGAACACAGGAAGTGGACAGATAAGAAGGTACAGGCGGCTCTGAGGCAGGTGAACTGGAGAAGGGAAGAGAGCCAAGAGGCAGCGAGACTGCCGGGCAGAGAGTAGCTGTGTATAGTGTTGGAACTTGCCGTTCATTTTTAATATTTCCTTCAACAGGTGATGAATCAAGATGTTGGGCAAGAATCCACTAGACATATAAGATTATTAGCCTGAGAGAGTTTTATTTTTTTAAGTGAGTAGCTGGTTAGCTCTGAGAGGAGTCACATGGACTCAAGTGCAGGAACCTTGAAACAAAGAAGGCTCTGAGGTACCCTGCTGTGGGGACTACAGGCTGATCTGAGTCAGAGACAGGAGAATGAAAAACCGTCTACCTCTTGGGGCAGAGACTGATTGAACTGTGAATTTATAAAATTGGGATTATTTGCTTTTAAGAAAGATGTATATACAGATTTTGTCCGAATCACGTGGGGAACTTTGCCCGAGGTTTGGAACTAGGATAGGAAAATTAGTCACTGACCTCAAGTAGAGCAAGCAGTGATAATTACCAGCTATGCTCAGGTATTAATTATAAATGTCTGTGGCTCCAGGCAGAGAGCCAAACAGATAGATGGTACAACAAGATGGCTGCTCAGCTCAACAGATAGAAGGTATAACAAGATGGCTGCTAAGGCAGAGAGCTTAACAAGTAAAAAATACCTGCTTCTTATAGACTGGTATTAGTGAAAGTTTGAATTAATTGCTGTAAAGATGGTATAAAGATATATTGCTCTGATGGGTCTTACAGGATGCTCAAATATGTCTAGCGTGGGCTCCACGAGAATTTTGGGTTCAAATCCTGGTTTGACTAACTGCTTGCTTATTAGCAGGTATAGATAGAAGTGTGAATCAAGTGCTTTAAAAATGGTATAAAGATATATTGCTCTAATATGCCTTGCAGGATATTCAAATTCTGTCGAAGGTGGGCTCCACGGGAATTTTGGGTTATTATACTGCTTGGCAAAATAGAAAAGGCCTAAGAATAAGCACACACAGTATTTTAGTTTGTTTATTTTTTGGGGTTGTTTTAATTCTCAAGATGAGTGTGATTTTGGGTTTTGTGGTTATATTATTCCTCTGGGAAAGAGGTCCATAAAAATGTTTTTCTTGTTACTGGATCAAAGATAAGCTGATTTGGGAGGAAGGTTTTCTCTTTGCATTTTTAGAGAAGGCGATCAGTGTCTATACAACTTCCAGAGTAATATTGATCAGATGTCATAGAGGGAGACCCCCCACCCGAGAACTAGATTCCAGAGAACCAAACAAAAAAGGTATCTTAATGATACTAAAATTTTGTTTTGAGATTTGTATATTACAGAATATATAGCTTTGTGAGTCTCATCGTCAGACATGCTGAATTGACCTGCTTGAACTGCTGATGTCTTGGACTTTCAGACAGATCCTGTGAGGACACAGACATCAGAAACTAAATCAACTGTTGGGGTGCCCTTCTTAAGGCCACCCAACTCCCTATTTTCCCTAACTTCCCTCATGCCCCTTCGAAAATATCTCAACGCCTATATCCTGATTGAAGAAGTTATGAACGGTTGTCATTCCAGTTCCTGGGCTTTGGGGTTGGAGGTGGTTATTCTAAGGTTGCCTTTCTGGGAAATTTAGAAATGGTCATAATTGGAACAGTGAAGAAATAGCTAGAATTGTTTGTGTAGCTGTATCTCATTTGGTAGAAATCTTTACGATAGTTACTAAGTTGAAGTCATAATTCCTTTTTTGGTACAGAATTTATTTTGATGCAGAATTAAGGTATCACTGGTCTGATTTCTTCTATTGATACAACAAATTTAAAAGTACAAGGCTTAGACCCTGTCCTTCTATAACTGTTACTATAAACTCATCTGAGATGTTTAAGCCTGTGAGTTAACAGAAAAATAGCAAATTCATGGCTTTGAGTTTCTTGTTATAGTGTTTCAGATATTTTAAGCAGGAATAGCTGAGGGTAATTAACGGACAAGAGTCCAGATTATTTACATAGATAGTTGGTTTTCACAAATGAAAGAAATCCACAGAATGTGACATTTAATGTTATTTATTCACTTCTCTTTGAGACAAATCTGCCCCTAAGAGCTTCCTATTCATGGATTCAAAGAAGCAGCTGAGCATCTATGCCTCCTGGTGAGGTGGGACATTGTGGCTGGGTGGCCACTGGGCAGAAATTGCCTATTTCTCCTGCAGATCTGTATGGTCCTTGAGAAGACACAATGTACAGGCTAGGACAGCTTAGTTCTGACAAGACAGACTAGGCTAGTCCTTAATAATTCCTGTTTCTCAACGATCTGTCAGATGATCCTGGTCCAGAAGGCTGAAGATGATGCTCCACCTTCCTGACTTACTGGGGCTGGATAGGTAGGCAGCTGTCTCTACAATTTGTCTCAGTTCTGGAAGCTGTGTTTGACTTCCTATATGTTTCCAGTTAATGTTGGTCATTCTCAGATTTCTAACAGGGTTGAAAGACTACTTGTAGTCTCATAGCCAACCCAGGTTATTTACATTGAGAGAATATATTTGTGAGAATGGCAATAGTTGCACTCAATTTATATTTGAAAGAAAAGGAGCTTATTTTTTATTTTTTAAAATCTAAACAGAAAGAGTGATATGTAGCAGAATTTACCTTGTCCAATTAGTTTAAATATTAATAAAACAAGTTGCCTGTGATTGGACAGGGAAAAGGGAGGCGGGGCTAAGAGTTGCAGAGACAGGGAGTAACCTAAGTGAAGGGAAGGGAAATGGAGGACAAACAGGACAATTCAGATCCCACATGGCTTTAAATAGCCACAGGTAGCTATAATATAGCTTTAAATAGCCACAGGTAGCTATTGAGGTAATTTGTTGAATCTAGGTGGGCAGCTTGTATCATTATCAATTGACTCCTGAATTTATTTTGTGGGCATCTTGTGAATTGAGAATTTATTGATATATAAATCTGACTGATTAATTATAAGCTTCTAGAGTTTTGATTTACTGGGTTACGGGATTTGGGATGGCCAAACACAGGTAGTGGACAGCTGATAAGGTACAGGTGGCTCTGAGGCAGGCAAACTGGAGAAGGGAAGACTGTCGACTGGGGCTAGTCAAGAGGTGGCAAGATCACAGGGCAGAGAGCAGCTGGGTGTAGTCCAGGAGCTTCCTGATCATTTGTAATATTTCTTGCAACACTAAAGTTGAACTACACCATAATACTGGCTTTTTAAAAATAAAACTTGCTGTAAAACTAATTGAGTGGTTGAGAGCCAACTTCTTTTTTATTCAGTAAAACAGAAAATAAAAATCAATAACCACACCTCCTATAAAGAAAGACAAGTGTTGTATCATGAAATGTGTTTCTTTTGTTTTTCTGAGAAAGGGTCTTATTCTTCAGCCCTGGCTGGCCTGAAACTTGCTATGTTGCTTAGAATTCACAGAGGTCAATGTGTTTGATTTACCTCTTGAATGCAGGGACTAAAGACACATGCTATTAGGCCCATCATAAAATATCCCGATTTTTAATTTAGGTGATAATCTAACTGGTTTATTTCAATTGAAATGTATTCCTAAAATACTTAAAAATACAAGACATTGCAAAGTGGCTTAAAATTAAATCTTACTATTAGATACTAAACTGTTATAGAAAACTTTTATACAAATGACTACTACCTTTACATTCAAAATGCTATTGAAGGAAGGAATGCTTTGTCATGTAGTTTTCTTTCTTCCTTCCTTTTTTCCATTCTTCTGTCTTAGGGTTTCTTTTATTGTGAACAGACACCATGACCATGGCAACTCCTAGAAAGGAAAACATTCAATTGGGGCTGGCTTACAATTCCGAAGTTTAGTCCACTATCATCACGACAGGAAGCATGGTGGTACACAGACAGACAAGTTGCTGGAGAAGAAGCCAAGAGTTCTACATCTGGATCAGCAGGCTGGAGGAAAAGAATGCCACACTAGGCCTGGCTTGAGCATCTTAAACCACAGAGCCTGCCCCCAGTGACACATGTTCTTCAACATGGCCACACATCCTAATAGTGACACTCCCTATGAGCCTATGGGAGCCATTTTCTTTCAAACCACCACTATTCCTTCCTTCCTATACTCTTCTCTCTCTCTGTCTCTCTCTCTGTCTCTCTTTCTTTCTCTCTGTCTCTCTCTTTCTTTCTTTCTTTCTTTCTTTCTTTCTTTCTTTCTTTCTTTCTTTCTTTCTT